>NC_134483.1:275226440-275248940 GCF_040206685.1 Ascaphus truei
AGCAATAAGTTTGATTTTGCGTTCCTGACTGGATATAGTAGAGAAGCAGGGAAAATTAGGAATATAATTACCAAACATTGGGACATCCTTAAAAATGACCCAGTTCTTGGCCCTAACATTCCAGAAAGACCAAATGTGATTTTCAGAAAAGCCAGCAATCTTAAGAACAAGTTAGCCCCCAGTGCGCTTAGGGAAATCAAATCTAGTGTCAATGTATGGCTAAACAGAAAGGGTTTTTTTGGTTGTACAAGCTGCAAGGCATGTCGGTTCAAGTCATCAAATCCAACTAAATTTGGTTCTAATGTCACAGGTGAAGTCTTTGATATTGAAACTTTTATGACTTGCAGGACAGACCATGTAGTTTATCTGCTGGAATGTTCCTGCAAGTTACAATACATAGGAAAAACAACTAGACCTATAAGAACTAGGATTATTGAGCACCTGAGTGGCATTAAGAGAAAACTAATGAATCACAGCATACCAAAGCATTTCACAGAATTCCATGGTGGAGAACCGACTTGTCTGCATTTTAAGGCCATTGAACATGTGTTACCACACTGGAGGGGAGGTGATAGGGGATCAGAGTTACTCAAAAGGGAAACCTTTTGGATCCACCGCCTTAAGACACTCACTCCAAGGGGTTTAAATGCTGAGATAGATCTTGCACTATTTTTGAAATAAATATATGTTCCTTGTTCTAACTGAATTTCATCTTTTTCCCTTGTTTTCCCTTGCTTCTCATATCTCTCTTGCCTTCCAGATCAACACATTTGGCACTCTGTTTCGTGTGTTCTATATAATTCGAGTGATATGTTTTTGTCTATTGTATCAACACGCTTATCTTTTTGATTTTATCAAACAAGATAGCGTAAGATGTTTATATTCCATGTAAATGAAATGTCATTGTAGCAGTTTTCAATTTGTAGCATTTGAACATTTTTTATGTTTTAGGGTAGGTATACTCCAATCCCTCCCTCCTGTATGGTTCTAATGTCCTCAGAATATATTAGTTTACCATGAGTGGGTATGTATTGTAAGATGTAGAACAAACTTATACCCATTTCCACCTCCAATATCCTATTGAAAATGAGACAATTACAAACGGATAAAATATTTTTTCACACAAACCTACATGTAATGTCTCTGAATTTAATATGATCAGTATATATACACATACTGTACTAGATTTTCGATACACCACATATTTTTAGTGAGTTCCCTTTGTCCCCTGTTTCCTAAAATTAGCTCCTTACCTAATCTCCATTTTAGAGGCTCTATGCTATATATAGAATAACATCTAAACATGTATTGTGCAGACAATTGTCCCCGTAAATAAATAATTATTACACTATGCTAAGGTGATGATTTCATTCATCATTTTTCTTATGTAATCGATCCATGACATTTCATAACCTATATTGCCTAATAAGGGGATTGTATTGTGTTGTATTTACATCATGAGTGATTACCCTCGGTTGGATGTGTTGCAACGAATATTAAGGACGAGATAAAAACAAATAGATAATCTCACCAAGATGATTTTAAGATAGCGAAATTTGGTTGATGTTTCTGAACCCCTCAAAACTGTATATATATATCTGATATAATTTCATTGGATCTTTATTTTATCTTATATTGAGTTCCCTATTATATATAGACTGTACAAGGATAAGTCCCTTAAAATCAATACCATACTATGTCACGGTGGTGACAGGATTCACCAATTGAAAATGTAATTGTCTAATGACATTTTATAACCTATGTCGCCCAACAGGGGGACTGCATTGTATTGTATCATATATGATCACACTCTTTTGGATGCGTAGCATCAAATACACTGTGTGAATTATTATGTATGTTCCTCCATGTGTCATAACCATTGATTACGTCTTATTCAGAGTTATGTATAACCTTTTAAAGATACAAGATGTCCTAAGTTTGTATCCAGACTTATCCCGAGTGCAATAAGAGCTGATTAGATTGTTTAATTGATTATTTATTTGATTGAGCACATGCAAAGGGTATATAAGAGCCATCTGTATACCATTACATTATCCTGACGAAGCCGACAACAGTTTTTGCTAGCTGGGTGAAACGCGTTGAGTGGACCTATTTTGGACTTGGAGGCGATCCATAGCACACCAGCCCTGCAGCCGTAACGTCATCTTTCCTGACGGGCGCAAAGAGGGGAGTTCTAATTTCAGACACCGAGCAGTGGGAGCCAGCCGAATAGCCAAGGGAGGCGGTGAGCAGTTCGGCAAACCTCCATTTTCACCATTTGTGTGATACATGCATGATTTTTATTGACACATTGTAAGTGCGCATTTTTAAACCTTCGTTTTATAAAGATTTATCTATCAAATTGATCGCACTATGTAGTCTTCTTTCTCATCCTACATACTGTATAATACATTGATTGCTGACGGAGCGTTTGAAAGAGGGGTCCTGACTGCAATGATCTGTATGGGTGGCAACCCTATTTGCCAACTGCCTTTGACTTGCTGACGTCCTGTGAGTAGATTAACCATACAGTATGAGCCAAGACACAATCTGAAATTCCATTGAATTAATTACGTCTGCACTTATTTGTGTACCTTCTGTTTTCTTTTCCCCATATGCTCCCCCTGGATTGTTTGAGATGAGTGATATAGTGGCAGCCTACCCTTTCACTTGCAGAGGATCCTGCGAAGCAGGTTGCAGCGGAGGAGAGCAGGAACACAGCGCTATTGCAGGGCAGACACTGGAAGGAGGGGCGTTTGACATCACAGCGCTCGGGTGTGCTCCTCCCCCATACCTCCGAATCACGTGGCCGCCACCTGCACTATCCTGTTCGGCCTCCCGCGCACATTTTCTTGGCTTCCCGCGCACAGCTTTTTCGCCTGCGCACCCAGGTTTCGCTGCTCGCGCCCCCCCCTAAATAATCTTGCGTCTGGGGTCCCCCCCAGTTTGTGCATTGCTGCATTCAATCACAACACCCACACACACACACACAATCACAACGCACACAACCAACACTCAATCACAACCAACACCCACAACACTCAATCACAATACCCACACACACTCAATCACAACACACAGACACACTCAATCACAACACACAGACAACAAACAGACACAACACACACAACACATACTCAATCACAACCAACACAGACACAACACACACTCAATCACAACCAAGACAGACACAACACACACTCAATCACAACACCCACACACACGGCACACACAAACACAATCACAACCAACACAACACACACACTCAATCACAACACACATACACAGACACAACACACACTCAATCACAACCAACACAGACACAACACACACACTCAATCACAACACCCACACACAGCACACACTCAATCACAACCAGCACAACACAGACACAACATACACTCAATCACAACACACACACAATCACAGACAAGACACACTCAATCAATCACAACCAACACAGACAACACACATACTCAAGCACAACACACAGGCACAAAACACACACACACACACACACACTTTCACACACACTTTCACCTGGGGGGGGAGGGAGTAACTAAGCCTGCTCCGTTCCCCCCCATGTGCTGGTGAAAACAGGGGGGTAACAAACAGGAGGAGGAGGGCTTGTCTGTGTGCAGGGAAGGCCCTGCCCCCCCAACAAGGCCCCGCCCCCATTGCAGGCAGACAGCAGAGAAGCAGCACAGAGAAGCCCTGCCCCACAGCAAGGTACCGCCCCTTCAGCAGGCAGACAGCACAGAGAAGCAACAGCAGCACAGAGCTTGAGCTGCTTGGCCGCCCGTGCACAGCTCTGCCCTCCCCCAGGTTTCCCCACACGCAGCCTGCGCCTCCCCAAATAATCTTGCGCGCGTCCCAGTTTTCGCACCGCTGTCTTAACATATACTGCAAATGACTTTTAAGAAAAAATTAGAAAAAATGAATTGCTTACACAGCACATCCATAGATGTTCCATAGAAACTGGTTATCTTAGTATGAGAGTAGAGAAATATATATATATATATATATAAATCTACAATATCCTAGTGGGAAAAACAGAATGCTCTATAGACCCAGGATTGAGCACTCGTATTCTAACGTGTTCATAAGGACATGCATCACTAATGGCCAAAGCCTTCCAAATGAAATCATAATAAGAATAGGGGAACAGAGGGGAAAAGAGGGAGAGAAAAATAAATCACTTCAGAAAGGGAACCAGTGCAATCAATTCATTCAAACCCCAGGGTGCTTTTGTTCTGAGGGTATAGATCCAGAACTCTTCCCTTTGAAGAAGGAAATTGTCTCTGTCATCTCTCCTAGAATCCCACACCATTACTTCTATTCCACTAAAATTAAAGTCATCCACTTTACCCTCATGATGGGTTAAAAAGTGGTGTACCAGATTGTGAATTATTTTGCCTCGGTCCAAATTGTGTTGGGCATTACGAATTCCACTAATGTGCTCACAAATCCTGACCTTTAGGGGTCTAATGGTCTTCCCTATATACAAAAGATTACAAGTGCTATTAATAATGTATATAACAAATGTAGTAAGACAATTTATAAACTGACCAATCTCATATTGTTTACCAGTCTTAGCGTCATTAAATATGTTTGTCTCGTTTCATGTATTTGCATACAACACATATACCACATGTGTAGTTAACCACTGGTTTTAAAAGGAAATTACCATTAGTTGTTTTTTTACTCAGATCCTTTTTCAAAGCACTTGGGGCCAGCCTATTTTTTATATTGCTGGCCTTCCTAAATGCTATTTTAGGATGAGCTGTAATGGTATCCCTTAGCTTTGGGTCCATTTGCAAGATACTCCAATGTTTCTTAAGGATCTGTCTTATCCTAAATTCCTGTTTACAAAAACCTGTAATAAACATTGGAGTGTCATTAGACTTGTTCTCCCTACTCTTAATTCCACTATCTTTAGGAATAAGGGTTGTTCTCTAGAAATGTTTTTACTTCTTGAGATTGACTTATCCACAAGTTGTTGATCATAAGCCTTGTCAATAAATTTTTTCGCCAAGTTATCTGTTTGTGCCACAAAATCCGTCAGTTTGGAACAGTTCCGTCGAATGCGTATCATTTGATCATATGGAATATTGTCCAACCAACGGCCTGAATGATTGCTCTTACGGTCGAGATAAGAGTTGACATCAACCGGCTTAAAAAAGGTTTTCGTAACAATATTGTTATTCTCAATAGTCAGGTATATACAGTGTTGATCTAAAGAAAGATCAGAAAGTTCCCCCCAATTATAGTAAGCACTCATGTCATATATAGTAGCAATAAGTGGACTTAGTAGCCCAGCAGTGAAATACTGCAAATCCGGTCAGTTAGCCCAGAATCACTGAGAAAATCAAAAATAATACAATTTTATTACTTCTACATAGAGGTTAAAAACACAGATACAATGTTAAAAATCCCCATTCTATTGTGGCAGAAGGAGTTGGTCGTCTGAAAATAGGTAAGCGTAATTAGCTAATACCTGCAATGACTCCTATGACATCCAATGGTTAATGAATCAACGTAGCAACGAGTCTCTAAGTTACAACCTTAATAAGGTGTCTCTTATCCTCCTTATATCTGCCTTGTGCAGTAGTCACACACCTTGACTCTGTCACATGATATCTATCTCTTTAGGGAATAAATAAACATAGCATATGTAATGTCTTTCTGTAATTCAGTATCCCTCAAAGGGTAGTAACTATGTATAGGCGGCAGATGGATGTACATATCTATCGTAACAGAATCTCTGTATCCTGCCAATTACTCCCTGTGCATATTAGTATCAGAGTGTATCACTAGAATGGAGTATACAACAGAGACAAATAATCGGAGCAACTCAAATCAAAGCGTATAATCACGGTAACATAGTCTCCTTTCAGAAGCAAATCAGACAGAATCAAAAGGGAGACCGCTGCAAATACAAGCCTGCTCGTTGTCTAGCGTGAATGTCGCCACTTCGAGTGACGTCACTAGCGTGACGTCATACGTTCCCGACGCACGCTTCACGTGTTCACCACGCTTCATCCCCCTGAGGAAGCGTGGTGAACACGTGAAACGTGCGTTGGGAACGTAGGACGTCACTCGAAGTGGCGACATCCACGCTAGACAACGAGCAGGCTTGTATTTGCAGCGGTCTCACACATTGGTGTGTTTTTTGTTTTTGATCCATTAAAATAGCTATATTCTTTATTGTGGGAACACATCCTTGTAGTTTTTTCTCGCTTTGCCAGCACTGGACGTAGTGCTCCGTTTTTCTCTCTTCTTCGTTCATTATTGTCAATATATCTTTGGTAGTATTTCAGATACTGACTGAATCTATTAGAATTTCAGATGAAGTCCAACTCCCACTTCCCCATGAAAAGCCCCGTGTATTTGGGGGCAAAACATGTCCCAGCACAAAGAAAAAGAAGCAGGCACACGGTCTTACTCAAAAGTAGGTTTAATATGCCATAAAGTCCAACGTTTCGGCAGTCAAATACTGCCTTTCTCAAGGTGAAGAGAAAGGTAGTATTTGACTGCCGAAACGTTGGACTTTATGGCATATTAAACCTCCTTTTGAGTAAGACCGTGTGCCTGCTTCTTTTTCTTTGTACTGGAACATTTTGGGACTACAGGAGCTCCCCAGGACCAGCGCACTGGCAGCTAAGTACCCCACCTCTATTACCATTGATATTGAGTGCGTGTCTCATCCTCTGTTTGGGCAAAACGTGTCCCCATGGCTGTTCCACTGGTCTGGAAATAGAAGTGCTCTTCAAACAAAAAATAATTGTGGTGAAGAATGAAGTTGATACTGTCAATAACAAAGTGTTGTTGTGTAAGTGATAAAGAATTATCAACATGCAGAAAATGCGCAGTGGCTTGTATCCCCTGTGAGTGATTAATACAAGTATAAAATGATGTAGTCTAAAGTTACCCAAATAAAGTGCTCTTCCCAAGTGATCTTTAAGTGAACTAAGGATATCAGTGCTATCTTTAAGAAAGGATGGAGTGCAGCAGTGAGGGGTGCTAAAAAAGTACCTACATAATGTGATAAATTAGAAGTGATAGATTCTATCCCAGACACAATGGGACAGCCAGGGGGATCCTTAAGTGATTTAAGTGTCTTGGGGATGTGGTATAAGATGGGAATTTGTGGACAAGCATTGAATATATAATTAAATTCCTTTCCTGATGAGATACCTGATGTTTGAGCTTGAACCAAAAAATCTTTAAGGATGACCTGATATTTAAGAGTGGGGTATCCCATAAGCTTTTTATAAGAGACACTATCTTCTAAAAGACAAAATGCTTCATTTAGGTAGTCTTCCCGGCTTTATCTGCTTGTCGTATAATCAGATCATAATTCTGATTTAATTCTTTCATGACAGTCAAGATTATCTTGCATTCTATAGAAACGTTTATCCTTGTACATTTGTTTAAAATCTTTTTCCACTAACTTACCAAAGAGCTCCAAATAGGGACCCTTGGATTCATGGGGATAGAAGGTGGATTTTGGTTTGAGCGGAGTATGCAAAGTATTTTTAATCTTATCACTATCAATATACAGACTCATAAGATCTTGAAGGGTATCTTCATCTCTAATTATAGTTGGGGTATTAGTAACTGTCCTATTATTTTGTATATCCATTATCGTATTGTTCTCATCAACCAATTCCATCATATTCTGGAATAACAACTCATCTCTCGTATAGTCATCCATATCAGTATCCTCTACCAGAGGTTCATCAATGGTTATTGACGGTGTGTATATGTCTCCCATAACTTGGATAGACTGTGCTATCCCTTCTGATTAGTTATGTTTCTTGTGAAATGTCTTTTAAGTGTAATCTTACGTAGATATTTCTGGAGATAAATATATTCAAATTAAACTCATTAGGTGGACTGACTGGAGAGAAATTGAGTCCCTTGGCTGGAACACTAACCTGTGATGAGGATAATGAATATTTGGACAGATTATAAATGCCCACATTCCTCAATGTTTCGGCTGTGAATCCCTCTTTGGGGTACTGTTGGATTTTATTCCTTTACCTCGGCTCCCTCATAAGTCCCGTGTTTCGACCTCCTCTCAACCATGGAATTGGTTCTGGAGATCGGTGAAACGGTTGTTTCTTTTTTGGACTGCACTTGTGCGTTGGTGAAAATCCTTCTCCTGTTCAGATGGAGTGGACGGGGTCGGGGGAGTAGAGGACTCAGGATCATTATCCATATGCTCACTCAGAACCTGAAAGGAATTAGATAAGAGTGGACCGTTATGTTCTTTAATTCTGACATGTTTCTTAGGCCAGCGGTGCGCAAACTGGGGGGGCGCAAGATTATTTAGGGGGAGCGCGGGCTGCGTGCGGTAAAACCTGGGGGAGGGCAGAGATGTGCACAGGCAGACAAGAAGCTCCGTGCTGAGGCTGCTTCTCTGTGTCTTGCAGAGGAGGTGGGGCTTCCCTCTGCACACAGACAAGCCCTCCTTCTCTTCCTGTCTGTTTCCCGCCCCAGTTTTCAGCAGCATGGGGGATTGGGGGATTGGGGGATAGGAGCTCTCCCCCCCCACAGGTGAAATTGTGTGACTTATGATTATAACTGTGTGTGTGTTGTGTCTGTGTTGGTTGTGATTGAGTGTGTGTTGTCTGTGATTGAGTGTGTGTGTTGTCTGTGTGTGTTGTGTTGGTTATGATAGTGTGTGTGTGTTGTGTCTGTGTTGGTTGTGATGTTGTGTGTGTGTTGTGTGTGTTTTGTGTCTGTGTTGGTTGTGATTAAGTGTGTCTTGTGTCTGTGTTGGTTGTAATTTTGTGTGTGTGTGTGTGTGTTGTGTGTGCTGTGTGTGTTGTGATTGAGTGTGTGTTGTCTGTGTTGGTTGTGATTATGTGTTGGGTTTGATTGAGAGAGCGTGTGTGTGTGTGTTGTGTGTGTGTCTTGTGATTGTGTTGGTTGTGATTGTGTGTGTGTGTTGTGATTGAGTATGTGTGTGTGTGTTGTGATTAAATGCAGTGGTCAGCAAACTGGGGGGACAAGGGGGCGCAAGATTATTTAGGGGGGCGCAGGCGTCGTGTGGCGAAATCTGGGTGCGCGGGCCGGCAGACGCTGTGCGCGGGAGGGCAAAAAATCTGTGCGCAGGAAGCTAAGAAGATGTGCGCGGGTGGGCAGCCGAAGATGTGCTCGGGCGGCCGAACAGGATAGTTCAGGTGGTGGCCATGTGATGGTGTGTGTGTATGCACGCGCTGGGGCTTCGGAGGTACGGGGATGAGCACGCCGGAGCGTGGTGAAGTCAAACGCCCCTCCTTCCAGTGTCTGCCCTGCAATAGCGCTGTGTTCCTGCTCTCCTTCGCTGGCAACCTGCTTCGATGCGATACTCTGCAAGTGAATGGGTAGGCTGCCACTATATCAATCATATTATGAATGTACAGAAATAATGTAAAAAAAAAACTGTGAAAACACAACTTTGAAAACGGAAACTAATAAATAATACTGTAGGTAGGAGTTTGGATGACAATAGGGATAGCAAGCCAAAGAGCAGGGAGGGGAAAAAAAAGTGGAGGGGAAAAAAAAGTGGGGGGGAAGAGAGGGAAGGGAGGTAGCAAATAGGTGGATTAATGCCCCCCTCCCCCCCCAAAAAAAGTATTGCCTTTGTGCACGTACGCTCTCCCAAGCTTAGCTCTTGGGGAGACAAACAAAATTGACTTTGAAGCGTGCTCAGCAGCAGTCAATACACACACACACACAGGCGCACACAAACACACACACAAATAGCCCTGATCATCGCTTGCAAAATTATGCAGGACACCCTGTGCTCATGCTTGGAGAGTTGGTGATGTCACCGTTCTCAGCAGCAGCGTGGACGCAGCCTAATTTTGCAAGCGCGAGCTGTTGAAATATGTAAGTATTTAGACATATTTGTATTTACGTTGTATACCGTTTAATAAAGGTTTTTTTTTCATGTGATTTTGATTACATCAGGCAGGGGGGGCCCGAGAAATTTTATGGATGAAAAGGGGGGCTCGGCATAAAAAGTTTGCTCACCCCTGTATCTAGGCTGTTGTACATTCTCTATCTCAGATCTAAAACCATGTCTAAGTTTCTTATCATATTTATCCTTTCTATTATTTTCAGATTGATTATTCTGTTCCTTCTGAAAATAAACCTTTTTAGTATTTTGGTTCTGAGTGTAACCCCTACCTTTTGGTTAAGAGGATTGATCCTTTTCTCCTCTCCGTTTATCTTTTGATACCGGCTGTTGCCTTCAGAATTATAATTAGAGTTTCCCACTCTTTGGGTGCAGTTTCAATTGGGTGTTCTGTATTTTCACCCAATTGTACTGCTTGTTATTTTCATAGTCAGTTTTATCTCTTAAATATTTTTTCTGTTTAAGATTAATCTGACTAATCTCATATCCTTCTAATTTATCTTTGAGATCTTTTTCAAAGATAATGAGTCTCATCTGACATCGCCTTGATAATCTGCTCCTTAAATTCTGCAATTTGAACTTCCAATTTGAGCAGTGTAATATCACGCTCATTAATTAACAATTGCATAATCTGAAAGGAGCAGTTATCCATGATAGTGTGCCATTTATTGATAAACTCCTCATTCTCCAAACCATATGTAGGCGTTTTTAAAAGCCTAAGCCCTCTTGGAATTCTCTTGGCTTTACAAGCTTGTTCTAAGCTGAACCTTTTCCACCAAAACCTAGTTTCTGTGAACATACGTTTCTCCACATTCTGACATAGATAGTCAATATCTAGATTGGGTAAGGCTGGAATGGGTTCAACATTATCCCCAAAAAAGGTATCAGCTAAACCTCGTCTAGTGATAATATTTTCAAACATCAAATGAGATGCCATGTTAGTGGAGTAAAATTAAAAAACCACAAAAAAACAGAACAAAAAAAATGGATGAATGATGGGTAAACTTCTATACTGAGCTAATCTATAAAAAAAATTATGAATAACACACCACGTACAATGAGATTGGGCACAAACAACAATATAACTAATGGCAACAACAAATATAACAAAACAAACACTGATTGGATGGCTAGAAAAACCTGGTGAAGACAACAATAATGAGTGGTACTGTCCCACAACCCATAAAAGGGAGATACAGCTCCAGCGGCCATTATTCAAACAAATCACGCGTTGTGTACATCGGAATACCGATGTAATGACGCGGGATGTCTTCCACCTTACCACCTTAAGAAGCGATTGCGGCGAGTGCAGAAATTGGCATTTTAGAGTTCTGGTTTTTAAACACCTTAAATTGACACAGTAGCACAATAGCACAGTAGCACAGTAGCACAGTAGCACAGTAGCACAGTAGCACAGTACTGTACACATTGCAATTCATTTAATTGCACCCAAAGAAACAGAATCCATGAAATTCAACAAAGTAATCGCGATAAGCGTGGGTGCCTGGGCGATTGGCCATGTTCATGCTGTGTGGAGTACAGCAGAGCACACGAAATTGGCTCCGTGATTTGTTTGAATAAGGGCCGCTCCAGCTGTACTTAGCAATTAAGCTTGTAGAAGGATATGCTGCTGCACTCGAATAGTTGATCCGTAAGAGAGAAAAAGTTACAATACGTTAAAATGTCTTTAAAGAAAAGCAGTGTGCACTGTCCTTGGCTCCTATCTCCTATAAAAAGTGCTTTTAAGTGAGATAAATGGCTTTATAGCGTGATACTGTGCTGTGAGATTCACAAAGCAGTGATAAGTGCTTTTAAGTGAGATAAAAAGCCATTATAGCATGATAATGCGCTGTTTTCACTGCTTTGTGAATCTCACAGCAGGCAGTATCACGCTATAAAGGCATTTATCTCACTTAAAAGCACTTATAACTGCTTTGGGCATAGCCCCCAGAAAACCCACTTATCACTGCTTAGTGCATAACCCCCTTAGTATCGATCAGCTGTTTTAGAGGATTTCCTGCAACAGTCACTGAGGGATCGGAGATTTGAAGTTATACCGAGGTTTGGCATTTTATTCCATTTCGCCAGCGGAGTTGAAGTGAGGGTCCAATTGCTTGTTTGGGCGGCGTATCAAGGAGTCAGCGGTCGCTTTACGAGGAAGTGTGAGGTCCTCGTGCAGTGAAAGTATGCTGATGAACCGGGGTTTGGCTGTGTTGCTTTCCCTGTCGCCTTCCCCCATCTCCATCGGGGCTATCGTTGCGTGAGTGAACACGTTATCATCATTCCGGATCGGCACAATTGTGGTCTCCCGGGATTAGGAGGCTCAGCTGACAGATTTTCTGCTGTCATCACTCACGTCTATGAATTTGTGAGATCAAACCGAGCTCTCTCAAATATATTATACATTTACTGGATTAGACATCACTACCTCCGTATTTCCTCTGGACTTTCATTGGGGAATTAGCATTACATGCATCACCTGTCTATTCTCCCCTAATATAGCTAGTCCCTTTACTTACTGTGTTTCTGTGGTATATTACTATCCTCCTCAATTGAGTTGCAGCTTATGATAGGCTTTACTGTTTTTTAATCATTGTTGTTCACATAAATATGTATATGATTTTATTTTTTATATATCAAATTTGTTTATCAATGTAGGGCATTATTTGTCTGTTTTATAAATTTGTTTATGTAAGGCCTCGTGCATGGTCAGCGCTTAGGCGCTGACCCGTGCTGAGGCGTGCTGCTGCTCGGCACTGAGCCCCTGCAGCCGCAATAAGAGCGGCTTTAGCAGGGGCTCGCACACGCGTCCGCACGCTTGGGGAAGCGTGTGTCTGACGGAGGTTTGAAATTTGGCGCTCGCCGGAGCTCAGGGCCGGTCATGTGAGCGTTTCCCCCAATGAGGGTGAACCAGCTCCGTGACCTCACTGACCCGCCCCCTTATCCCCTTCCCGACACGCCCACGGATGGCGCGCTGTGTAAGGCCAGGGAAAGCACCGCTTTCCCTGAGCCTCAGCGCGCCTCAGCCCGGATCAAAACACTATGTCACAGGCCTAACCCTTTTAGGGTACCCCCCTAAGTGAGATTGGGGGTACACTCCTTTCTGGCTACTTTCAGGTGGTTTTGGTGCTGTGACCTGCTGGCAACAGGAGGGCTGATTGCTCCGCGGTGGTGTGGGGAGAGCCAGGACAGGGAACAGGGGGGGACAGATTACCTTACCTTGATCTCTCTCTTGATGGTACAGTGCCTCCAGCCAGCGAGGATCCCCTGTAGATCTTCAGGGGGACCAACCCCCACTGACACTCCTTCATCCAGAGACAGGAACTCACACACAGCATGTCTTTTCTAAATTTATTTTCAGGTAGCTCCAGTACAGAGAATGCAGGCTTCCATGATCTCTAACAGCAGATAGACTCTCTCTAGATCACATCCCTGTCTAGATAGCATAATTCCCTTCCCAATCCCAGCATGGGAGGGGAGGGAGAGACTTTCTCTGACCTATCTAACTTCTTCTTCTCACCGGTATCTCATAGTAAGCCAGAGCCGGATACAGATTGGCCAACACACATCAGGGGGCGTTCCAACCAATATCCACCCCTCAGTGTGACATCCTCAGAGTTGCTAGGCCTGCCCTTGAATACGGATACATTATTCAAGGCTGGAATACACACACAGGCCTTATAAAGGAATTAAAGTAGAAGAGATGATGCATCAGTAATCAGAGAGAATTCCATCCATAACATGTAATGAAAATCAAGATGAAAATGGAATGTCCTGGAGGATTGAATAAATGTGCAATAGGAAGGGATAAGTGTCTAGTGGAGTCCACTTGACCACCACAGCTTAAACACAATAAACACCCAACCAAATAAGCAAATCCGGAAATGAAGAAGCACAGGTGTCCATATATATATATATGACAGGGCACAGCGGCCCTTTACCTGTATGCTTGCACGGACGTTCCAGACATCAGGGGCGTGCAGTCCATCCAGATGTAGGTACAGCAAGGTAGAGGTGGATGATGGATAGCACTGCCAAGGAAATCCAACTCCCAGTGGAACCGGAAAAATAGGAAAAAATCGCACACTCCAATGTAGCAATAGGTCTGGTTTATTGCAGGCTAGGCAACAGTAACAGGACAACACGAATGCACCTACGCGTTTCGTGCACAGAGCACTTTATCAATGTGGTATGTGATAAAGTGAACAAGTGCTCTGTGCACGAAACGCGTAGGTGCGTTCGTGTTGTCCTGTTACTGTTGCCTAGCCTGCAATAAACCAGACCTATTGCTACATTGGAGTGTGCGATTTTTTCCTATTTTTCCGGTTCTACTGGGAGTTGGATTTCCTTGGCAGTGCTATCCATCATCCACCTCTACCTTGCTAATAAAGCAATAAACCTTTCCACTGCCTGCACTAACAGGACTGACAGAGGAAAGGCCCAGAAACAGAAGTAACTGCCGGCAGGCTATGTTACATTCTCCCCCTGGTGGAATCCAATGTCCTCACTTGGACTACAGTAGGTATAACACTACCTTACTGTGCAACACCTGTAAATTCAATTCAACCTGAAATGTAACAACAATTGTACACTTCAGCATCATAACATCGATGTAGCGTTCAGCAGCTCGCATGTGGAAGAGGGCACGAGCTCAGGCCTCGCACATCTCCTGCTGACACCGCAGGTACAGCGTCACAGCTTTCTGAGCATCATCCCAGCGAGGATCTGAAGAAGGAACAATCAACTCACGGTCAGCAGTAGCAGCAAGGTTGTCCCCAACACCATCGGGTATGTAGGAGGCATCGGCCGATACCTCTGGGGTGTCCGGAACAGCAGACTCTTCAATGGATGGTACCTCCCTTTCGGAGTGGCTTACCGGAGCGGCAGTAGAACGCACCTCACAGTATGGAAGTGGGGCGGTTCCGCAAGGCTCGGACAGCAGACCACTGAGCGCCGCTGGCATGGGCGAGGAGGGGGACAGCTCCGGAGATGGAGGAGGGTCAGGCAATCATTGGAAGGCATTCACCCAGGTGGTAGGACCCAGCAGAGACCCTTCTTTTCGGCCACCATGCCTTACAGTGGGCAGATCCATGCTTGATCTGGACGATGTGTGAGTAGACACCACTTGCAGATCAGGGTAAAACAATTCGTACACCATGGCTATGTAATGATGCGCAGCGTCATCGGCCAATACTTGGGCAAATAGTGACAACTTATGCACCAGTTGGTATAAAGTGCGCAGCTCCCCAGTGCTCATTGCAAGGTCCGGTTCTTCAGGGCCATCGGGTCTAGTCCTCAGATAAGGCACTCGACAAGTGAAGCAGCTTCCCATAAGATGCAGCAAGCCGCCTGGGTAGGCACATAGCGGGCAGACCCTGAGGAGTTGGTTCTAAGGGGAGTCTCAGATGACAAGGACTCCTCCGGTCAGCTCATAAATCTGCCCACGGCTCTCCATCTGTATAGCAGGCAGATCACAGTAGAGGCACAACTGCTATCTCTGGAGTACACATGCGTCTGGCTCCTCACATCCTCTGTGCTCCTGCAGGGCACACCCAGCTCCTCCCCCTGGTGGATAGTATAGTCCAATCCGGAGCAAGCAAGGGTGAGGGGTTTCAGTAGTTTGCGCTGTTTCTGCAAACTGTAAGTCCAGTAAAAGCTTGCAAGTTGATGCAACTTTTGCAAAAGAGCACATGGCATCCCTGGTAGTGGCGGGAACCGCCATTTTGAGGTAGATAAGAGTCCATGCGGTCCCCAGTTCTCTGGAACCGCCATTTTAAAGCCCAAAGTCCAGCACCACGCGGTCTCCTTGAGAGCAAAACCACCATCTTGTGAGGACTTGTGAGCATAGGCGTGGCCCCCTTTCTTCAGTAAGGGGCCACACAAATAAAGCACAATTCTTTCTTTCTGTTGAGTACCACGCACCCTGGTATAGCTTCAGGGAACGCCTCACGAATCTGTACTGCAATAGTCTCTTTATTGCTGGGTGCACAGGGGTCTCCAATCTCACCTCAAAGTCCCTGTCCCTTTGCTGCTTTATTTGTTGTGGGATACAGAAGGGTACCCACACCTCCCTGGTGTAGCCTCAGGTAGATGCTGCCCCAACTACAGTGCCAAGATGGGCCTGCAGGCTCCCTGGTGCAGCCTCAGGAACCTGATATTCCCCATTCTTTTCAGAGGTATACTGATAGGCAGGGTAACTACGCTTCCTTGGTGTAGCCTCAAGGAAGTCGCCTCAAATCCTATTTAGCGGAGTGTATGTGGGTATCCACGCTCCCTGGCACATAGCCACCAGGGGGTCGCCCCACAGGCAAGCAATTATTATGTGGGTATCCACGCTCCCTGGCACATAGCCACCAAGGAGTCGCCCCAACATAGAATATCCTCTTTAGGGTAACCCCTTCCCTGGGGAAGCTTCAGGGAGAGATTTCCTCTCTGGAGCCTGTCTGCTGCTGCAAAGTCCCAAACACTGCTGCATGGTCCACTGTCTCTAAAATCCTGACCCATTGGTAAAACCTGTCCTGTCCTGGGGAGCAGATCATCTCAGCAGCACCTCCAAATGTAACCCTTTTAGGGTACCCCCCGCCCTCCCCCCCTAAGTGAGATTGGGGGTACACTCCTTTCTGGCTACTTTCAAGTGGTTTTGGTGCTGTGACCTGCTGGCAACAGGAGGGCTGAGTGCTCCGCGGTGGTGTGGGGAGAGCCAGGACAGGGAACAGGGGGGGACAGATTACCTTGATCTCTCTCTTGATGGTACAGCGCCTCCAGCCAGCGAGGATCCCCTGTAGATCTTCAGGGGATGAACCCCCACTGACACTCCTTCATCCAGAGATAGGAACTCACACACAGCATGTCTTTTCTAAATTTATTTGCAGGTAGCTCCAGTACAGAGAATGCAGGCTTCCATGATCTCTAACAGCAGATAGATTCTCTCTAGATCAGATCCCTGTCTAGATAGCATAATTCCCTTCCCCATCCCAGCATGGGAGGGGAGGGAGAGACTTTCTCTGACCTATCTAACTTCTTTTCTCCAGTATCAAATCTCAACTGACAATTTAGGAGGCTATCTCAATTTGAACATCCTTGTGGAGTGTCTCTAACTCTGACTCACAGTAAGCCAGAGCCGGATACAGATTGGCCCACCAAGGGGCGTACCAACCAATATCCACCCCTCAGATTGACATCCTCAGAGTTGCTAGGCCTGCCCTTGAATACGAATACATTATTCAAGGCTGGAATACACACACAGGCATAATAATGGAATTAACCTTTCCACTGCCTGCACTAACAGGACTGACAGAGGAAAGGCCCAGAAACAGAAGTAACTGCCGGCAGGCTATGTTACATTTATATTTTCTCTTTTGTTATATATATACATTTATACAGTTGTGTGAAAAAGAAAGTACACACTCTTTGAATTCTATGGTATTACATATCACAGGCCTGCACAACTTGTATAGTGAGAAGGGCCGAACTGCTCCAAGGAAAAATGTTTGGGGTCGCACGGGTAAAATCATCATCATCATCATCATCATCATCATATATCTACCCCAGCACCCATCATCATCATCATAATCATCCTCATATATCTACCCCAGCACCCTTCATCATCATCCTCATATCTCCCCCAAAACCCTCATCATCAACCTTTGCGAGACTCCCCATCGATCTCTCATACCCCCATCTCTCCCCCTCACCCATACACATAATACCCCCTGCACACCACACACATCCCACCCCCCTGCACCTCATATCACTCTCCCCCCCTGCACCTCACATCAATCTCCCCCCCTGCACCTCACATCACTCTCCACCCTGCACCTCACATCTCTCTCCCCCCATGCACCTCATATCTCTCTCCCCCCCTGCACCTTACATCTCTCCCCCCAGCCCATTTCAGCAGCCCCCCAACCCATTTCAGCAGCCCCCCAACCCATTTAAGCAGCCCCCCCAACCCATTTCAGCAGCCATCCCAACCCATTTCAGCAGCCCCCTCAACCCATTTCAGCAGCCCCCAGCCCATTTCAGCAGCCCCCAGCCCATTTCAGCAGCCCACGAGCCAATTTCAGCAGCCCCCTAGCCCATTTCAGCAGCCCCCCAACCCATTTTAGCAGCCCCCCCAACCCATTTCAGCAGCCCCCAGGCACATTTCAGCAGCCCCCCAACCCATTTCAGCAGTCCCCCAACTCATTTCAGCAGCCCCCCAACCCATTTCAGCAGCCCCCCCAACCCATTTCAGCAGCCCCCCCAACCCATTTCAGCAGCCCCCCCAACCCATTTCAGCAGCCCCCCAGCCCATTTCAGCAGCCCCCCCAACCCATTTCAGCAGCCCCCCCAACCCATTTCAGCAGCCCCACAGCCCATTTCAGCAGCCCCCAGCCCATTTCAGCAGCCCCCCCAACCCATTTTAGCAGCCCCCCCAACCCATTTCAGCAGCCCCCCAACACATTTCAGCAGCCCCCCCAGCCCATTTCAGCAGCCCCCCAACCCATTTCAGCTGCCCCCCAACCCATTTCAGCAGCTCCCCCCAACCCATTTCAGCAGCCCCCCCAACCCATTTCAGCAGCCCCCCAGCCCATTTCAGCAGCCCCCCCCAACCCCTCATGGATGAACTACCCCCCCATATTACCTGATGGCAGCAGCGGCGGCAGCAGCAGCAGCAGAAGCAGGGTGGTGGTAGCGGCGGCGGAGGAGGCAACAGAGATGGCGGCAGGGAGAAGCACGAGGGATGCGCGCTCTAGCAGCAGACACCGGAAGTTCCCGGGTCGCGCTACACTGCTAGAGCGGGAGAGGGAGGGGCATGGGGGGGAGCTAGGGTTGCCAGGTGGCTGGTTCAAAAATACTGGACACCCACGCCCCCCCCCCCGAACACATATAAAAAATACCCCCAAGCTCCCCAAATACATTTTAAAAATACGCCCCCCAAATACATTTTTAAAATACCCCACGTCCCTGAATACATTTTTTAAAATACCCCCACCGCCCCCCAAATACATTTAAAAAATACCCCCACCTCTCCAGTACATTTAAAATATACCCCCACCTCCACAATTCATATAAGATATACCCCCACCTCCCCAATACATTTAAAATATACTCCCACCTCCCCAATGCATTTAAAATATACTCCCACCTCCCCAATAGATTTAAAATATACTCCCACCTCCCCAATAGATTTAAAATATACCCCCACCTCCCCAATACATTTAAAATATACTCCCACCTCCACAATACATATAAAATATACCCCCACCTCCACAATACATATAACATATACCCCCACCTCCACAATACATATAAAATATACCCCCACCTCCAACATACATATAAAATATACCCCACCTTCACAATACATATCAAATATACCCCCACCTCCACAATACATTTCAAATATATGCCCCCCAATACATTTAAAATATCCCCCATCATCATGATCTCATCTCCCCAGGCTGGCCCCCATCACCATCTCATCGCCCCTCCCCCATTATCATCTTATTCCCCCCATCATCATCTTCTCACCCTGTCCCCCCATCCCTCTCACCCTGTCCCCCCCATCCCTCTCACCCTGTCCCCACCCCATCCCTCTCACCCTGTCCCTCCCATCCCTCTCACCCTGTCCCCCCCATCCCTCTCACCCTGTTTCCACCCCCATCCCTCTCACCCTGTCCCCCCCCATTCCTCCAACCCTGCCCCCCACCCCTCTCACCCTGTCCACCCCCCCCCATCCCTCTCACCCCATCCTGTCACCATCTCACCCTGGGCCCACCATCCTGTCATCATCTCACCCAGACCCCCCAATCCTGTCACCATCTCATCCTGGCTCCCACCATCCTCTCACCCTGGCTCCCCCCATCACCCAATCTGTGTCCTTACCTTAATGCCAGGAAGGATACACTTCTCTGGGCCGCCGGGGTGTGGGCTCCGCCCCCGCTGTCCTCTGATTGGCTCTCCTGTCCTCCAATAAGGAACAGGCTGCACAGACTCACGAGTACTCCTCCCGCCCCAGCCTGCAGTCTTAGCACTGCATGTCCTCGCGCCGCCCTCTCCGCAAAAATGGTAATACCGGACACATACAGTAGGTGTCCTGTATTACCTCTGGACAGGCATCGGAATTACCGGCCTGTCCGGTTAAAAACCGGACACCTGGCAACCCTAGGGGGAGCGCGCTGTCACACACTGCGTGCTCCTTCCTTCCCTACCAGGGAAGGGGGGGGAGGTGAAGTGGGAGGGGGGTTGGAGGAAGCCATTGCGAGCCGCACAGAGTGTCCCGGCGGGCCGCATGCGGCCCGCGGGCCGTATGTTGTGTAGGCCTGGTATCAGGACATAATAACAATCATCTGTTCCTTAGCAGGTCTTAAAATTAGGTAAATACAACCTCAGATGAACAGCAACACATGACATATTGCACCGTGTCATGATTTATTTAACAAAATAAAGACAAAATGGAGAAGCTATGTGTGAAAATCTAAGTACACCCTTACTGCTTCCATATGAATTAAGATGCTAAGTAGCACACAGGTGCTGCTAATCAAATGCCCTTGATTAATTGGTCATCCGCAATTGTGACCACCTCTATAAAAGCCGAAGTTTTAGCAGTTTGCTGGTCTGGAGCATTCAGGTGTGTGTTAACACAATGCCAAGGTGGAAAGACATCAGCAATGACCTTAGAGAAGTAATTGTTGCTGCCCATCAATCTGGGAAGGGTTATAAGTCAATTTCCAAAAAAATTAAAGTCCATCATCCTACAGAATAAGATTATTCAAAAGTGGAAAACATTCAAGACAGTTGCCAATCTTCCCAGGAGTGGACGTCCCAGCAAATTCACCCCAAGGTCAGACCGTGCAATGCTCAGAGAAATTACAAAAAAAACTTGAGAGTTACATCACAGACGCTACAGGCCTCAGTTAGCATGTTAAATGTTAAAGTTCATGACAGTACAATTAGAAAAAGACTGAACAAGTATGATTTGTTTGGAAGGGTTGCCAGGAGAAAGCCTCTTCTCTCTAAAAAGAACATTTGCAGCATGGCTTAGGTTTGCAAAGTTGCATCTGAACAAACCACAAGACTTCTGGAACAATGTCCTTTGGACAGACGAGACCAAAGTGGAGATGTTTGGCCATAATGCACAGCGCCATGTTTGGCGAAAACCAAATACAGCAGATCAGCACAAACACCTCATACCAACTGTCAAGCACGGTGGTGGAGGGGTGATGATTTGGGCTTGTTTTGCAGACACAGGACCTGGGAACCTTGCAGTCATTGAGTCAACCATGAACTCCTCTGTATACCAAAGTATTCTAGAGTCAAATGAGAGGCCATCGGTCCGACAGCTAAAGCTTGGGCAAAATTGGGTCATGCAACAGGACAAAGAATCAAGGTGTTGCAATGGTCCAGTCAAAGTCCAGACCTCAACCCGATTTGAAATGCTGTGGCTGGACCTTAAGAGAGGTGTGCATAAACAAATGCCTGCAAACCTCAATGAACTGAAGCAACGTTGTAAAGAAGAGTGGGCCAAAATTACTCCACAACGATGTGAGAGACTGATAAAGTCATACAGAAAACGATTACTTCAAGTTATTGTTGCTAAAGGTGGTTCTACAAGCTATTGAATTATAAAGTATACTTAGTTTTTCACACATGGCTTCTCCATTTTGGCTTTATTTTTGTTAAATAAATCATGACACGGTGTAATATGTCATGTGTTGTTGTTCATCTGAGGTTGTATTTACCTCATTTTAAGACCTGCTAAGGAACAGATGATTGTTATTATGTTCTGATATGTAAAACCATAGAATTCAAAGAGGGTGTACAGGCATACCCCATTTAAAGAACAGAAATAAACTGTGCGCTACTATCTATCTCCTTATTATAATTGAATATAGTGCAGTGACAAAACCAAATAAATTAAGTAAACCACAATACCACAGTGAATAAGTGATTAAATAATTGAATTATAACATAACCGTGTGGATGATATGGGCGTCTGCTGCTATAAACATTAGGGGTGGCTCAGCACCCCACACACTCTAAGAAATGGAAACAAAAAGAAAACAGCGCACAAATTATGGCATTAATACATCCAACATGTTTTGTAAATCTAACTACTTCTTCAGGGAGAAGTAGTTAGATCTACGAAACATGTTGGATGTATTAATGCCATAATTTTGCCTATATTCATCCTTTGGATCTGTATCACCATCAGCTTATATTGGCTACCACCGTGTTAACTGAGCGATTTCTGTGCCGGTAAGAGACTGCTAAGGACTCTCCTTCTTCCTCCCTATTGTTTCCTCCATTGCCACGAGAACTGTGACGTCACTCCGCCACACCACGTGACGGAGCGGCATCGTGGCACGCTGTGTAAGCCCCTGCAGTTGCGGAAGTGTTTGCAGAGCAATTCCAACAGCTCTGGACTGCCCTAAGACCACAGCAGCTGGGAAAAGCAGCGAATCTACACAGGAGAGACGGGGGACTGTAGGGGAATTCCCCTGAAGGCAGTATATCGCCGGTTGCGGAGCGGTCCCACTAAGTATCTGAATCTGCAGTATTACCAGGCTGCTTGAAAGGAATCCCCTTGTGAGCAGCGTCCTGCT
>NC_134483.1:275251440-275316930 GCF_040206685.1 Ascaphus truei
GGGGGGGTCTTTTAAAAATGTATTGGGGGTCTTTTAAAAATGTATTGAGGCGGTGGGGGTCTTTTAAAAATGTATTAAGGCAGTGGGGGTCTTTTAAAAATGTATTGGCGGGGCCATTTTAAATATGTAATGGCGGGGGCGGGTATTTTTATTATGTATTGCGGGGTGGAGTTGCATGTATTTAGAGGGGTGGGGTTTTTTGGTATGTATTTTGTGGGGGGGATTGAGTGAGTGGGGTAATTGACGGAAGGTAGGGGCGAGTGAGAGGAGAGAGGGGGGAGTGAGTGAGGAAAAGAGGGAGTAAGAGTGAGACGCAGGGGAGATAAATACATGCGAGGCAGGTGAGTGAGTGAGAGGAGGGGAGAGAAATACATGGGTAGAGGGTGGAAAATAGAGATGGCTCGTGAGGTGTGAAATTAACCTAAGGCCGCAATTATAGTGCCGGTGACGCTGACGTCATGCTGCAGTTGCTGGAAAAATCAAATTGAAGTGACTTCCAGTGATCGCGACCAAGCCGTCGCGCCGTCCTGTCGCTCCAACTATAAGTGCACGCGACGGCGTTAATACATTTGTTTTGATGCGACGTCGCCAGCACTTTAAGCGCGGCCTAATATGTGTCAGCCAGATAAGGGTTCACCGAAATTTTTCGAAATAATTCAAGGGTTCCTCCAAACAAAAAAGTTTGGGAATCACTGACATAGAGGCTGTGAAATTCATCACTGTAAGCCAAGCTGGTTGATATTTGGTTACTGCTATAGGGGGAATTAAGGTCCTCCTTGTTCCTGCTGCACTCAGCATTTAGCCATTTGTTATTCCAATTTTGAGTGCTGTTTATCGCTTTTTGTTTTGTGTTACAGTAAAAATACTGTACAGTAGAAGATATGCCCTCTCCTTCATCCTTTCAACATAATTTTTACATAATTTTCCGTTCATCCATTTTGCATCTGCCTGCACTAGTAAGAAAAATCAGCTGACATTAAAGATTTTATTTCAATAAAGCCTACTGTATTTATTTTGGTTACAAATGCATTATTTACATCAGTTATGCATGTATATGATGATTGCTGTACAGTACATGCATTGTAAAGTGGGAAAAAAAGTAATGCTTCACGTTAAGTACATTTTCGCTTTACATACATGCTCTGGTCCCATTGCGTACGTTAAAGCGGGGTATGCCTGTCAAGTGTTTATTTTTGTTAATTTCTTGCAATAGTCCGGGTGGGGGTAACTTCGTGGTCAGTAGGACCGAGGAGCTTAAACGGTGGGCGGAGTCTAGATATTCTCGGTGTACCAGTGGTCTGATGTTATGTGACAGCAACTATTTCATATGTTTGGAACAAGAAAAAGACTGAAACTCTAAATGCTTACAGTAAACAAGGAAAAAGTTAATATAGGTAGGTGGTAGCAGGAAATGGGCAAAAGGCACCTATAAAAAAAAATTCAAAAAAAGGCTGGAATCCTGTTGGGTGGTGACGCACTAACGAGTCATCTCTCTGCTGATTGCAGTGATACAGAAGGAAGTTGACTCAGTTCTCATATGAGCAATTCAGCAGCAACCATATGAGGTAAGGCCACAGTATGAAAATCAAACTGAAGCCCTTGTTTTATATGCAGTGAAGCAGCTTCCCCATGCTGGAGAATATTTTACTTACATACATTTGAACAGAGGGAATCTCCAAAACTGAGAAGCAGTTTCAGCATATTTAATAGGATTCAATCGGGGAGGGGTAGGGGGGGGAGTTCATGAAGCCCCGATAACAGGTGCCGCAAAGTCTATTGGCTTTGATTGGAATTTACTTGAATGGCAGTTAATACCAATTTTGCTCTAATATTTTCAGAGCTTTGTGCTTTCCCAGGTAGCTACACAGAACAGGGGGCCCCTGCTACAGCCTAGATGTATGTAAGTGAGGTGCTTAATAGGTAAGGTACAGAATGTATACACACAATAAAAGAGAAACAGATAACTTAGTGACAGAGCACTCAGATTAATGGATTAGCTAAAAATTCTTTAATGTCATCAAAAACGAATATAAAATATTGGGTTTTAAAATCAAACAGCACTGACAGTGACTGTGATCACAATTACAGTGCTGTAAAAGCTCTGTTGATCGTACAAATGTTGTAGATTGCTGACTAATCTGAGTCACCAATCTGATGCTGGGGATGATCCTGCCTATATGAGGATATCGATAAAGGGACAGCATTATAAACGTCCTTGTATTGGCACTGCTAGTGCACGTTCATACTGCTCAATGGCAGATACGGGCAAAAGGTAGTCTTCTAGCAATAAAGTATAATGATAGGCTGGGACTGACTCTCGTAGCAGAAAGTGGCTACGCACACACACTACTGGTCAACAAGGATGTATATCACAGGGATGGTGAGTACCCTTATACTTCCTCTCTGGGCAGATGTCTGCTAAAGATACTGAATCCTAACCAGCAGATGCGCAGACTACTGCTCCTGTGGTATTGCAATTAATGAATTTACGTATTAGGTATTGTTTGGAATCATTGTAGTTGTTGAATTACAAGAGGCTGACAAACACACTTCTCACTGCACTGATCCATTTTGCACCTACTCAGAGTACCCCTCTGTTCTAATAGGTACCTACCTTGCTCCTTATACCACTAATTAGGAGTACGCTACCTATAACAATAGGAGTTTCTTCTAAGCAATTCTACCGAGTGTACACCTCTGCTAACCATCTACACCCATATGTTGTTACACCATATGATTGGTAAGATATGAGTAAACTTCTACAAATGGAGTAGACAGCACTCATATAATACATATAAGATATGCAGGGTGCCAACGGAACTAGGAGGACCCAAATTCCCCCCAAACTATTGGTAAATAACATTGAAGTCCCAGCACTCTCTGACTTAGAGAAATTATGACACTAAGGGTTATGCCAACAATATAACAAATTTAATGTGAGCACAAGATAATGCTTGAGTGATACGGCGCAATGCAAACACACTAGTAATGCATATCAAATATAGGGGGTGCAAAACACCGGGACAGGGGGTGAAAAAAACACGGTAAGTGAGGGGGGAAAAGACAAAACAAACAGGGGGAGGGTAATCAGGGGGGCAACGTTTCGGGGGGAGACCCCCTCCACAGGCCCTTTCCCTCAGGTCCAAAACCCCAAGGTACTTCCCTTGACCCTTTACACCCCAGTAACCGGAGCAGCACTCAAAAAGTACCAAAAGGATGCAAAATAAAAAGCTCAAATAAGCACTGTCCACGAGTACACAAAAATATGCCAGATAGGAAGCTCAAACAAGCACAGTCCTGAGTGCACCAGAGAATATGATTGTGAGGTATCCTTTATTTACCCAGGTGCACAGCAGCAGTCAGCAGCACGCCAGGGAGAGAGAGAGACTTGTGGTCATTATAACGAATGGTTTGATTTTCTTCATGCATATTTTCTGGTGCACTCATACATAGAGAGGCTACTCGTTCTACTCAGCCCCCCACAACCAATAAACCCGTATAGATTATATATTCCTATCTATAGCGCTAGATAACAATATAGTTAAAGCCGAGATGGACAATATCACCTGGTCAGATTACGCACCAGTAGCGCTGATGGTGAGGGGCATAAACCAGAGGTCTCCTAATGCAAGATGAAGAATAAACGACCTGCCGCTAGGAATAACTGAAACTAAGGAGGTGATTGGTACTGCCCTCCGGGAATATTTTTTTACATTATGACAATGGCCAAGTGGCAGAAACCACGCTCTGGGCTGCCCATAAGACAACACTGAGGGGCAACATAATTAGCATAGCTTCACATAGGAGAAAAGAAAAGCAAAAGAGGATAGAAAGTTTAAGTGACAATTAAAGGAAAAACGAGGCATTCCAGCAAAACCTGTCATCCATAACTATGACCAAAATAGACAAAGTTAGAGTGGAACTTAAAAATGTAATGATAAAAGACACAGAAAAAGCAATGTTTTGGACCAATAAGCTGTACTATGAAAAACATAACAAGGCAGACAGGTACCTGGCAGCAAAATGAAGGAATAAGATGTCCAGCCTAAACATTTATAGCCTAAAAACAGATCAAGATGTCCTAACTTACAACACTTCAAGGAATTTGTATGCTATTATAACAACCTATACAATCTGAACAAGTCAGAACAGGAAGACCCAGACCTAGGGTGTAAAAATAGATGAATACCTAGAAACTAGACTCCCCAAAATACGACCCCATAACATTTGAAGAAGTATCAGCGACAATCAAAAACCTTAATATTTTTAACTCGGATAGGTTTTTAAACCTGTATTACAAACAGTTTGAGGCTATACTTAAAACATAGTTGCGGAGGAGCCATTCATAGCTCAAAAAGACAGCCTTAAGGAGATATAAATAAATCTTATATATAGATTTAAGATTTTGGCCATTATTTCTTGCCTTAAATATTATGGACTAATTCTGGAGATCATATTCTGTTCATGAATTACAAGTAGTTAACCTAGTTGGTGTTCCCATTCAAGTGTATTGATGTCATGTTCGTTCATCAACATTTGATTTACATATATAATTATTATCAGATGTGTTTGCCAAAGGAGGGGCTTTATAAACCATCTGTGTACCAGCCAAAGCATACTCCTTGAGAAAGCGTTACTGCAGCATTAAACGCGTGGGAGGAGATTCCCCTTGTTTGTCCCCACTTTGTCCCTTGTTTTTATTATGTAGTTCAATAAAAATATATATTTTTTTAATACCGGTGATTTGTTAGTGCATTTTTTCGGGTGTGCTAACCAGCCAATCCCCTGCTTCATTTTTATACATAAACCATACCTAGTCAGATGGTTTAATAAAATACTGAAAGGGGAAGCAATGCCAAGCGAAATGCCCAAGGGTTTGATAATAGTTACTCCAAAAGAAGGGAAAGACCCCTCGTTATGCCCAAGCTATCAGCCCATATCACTTATAAACACAGACATCAAACTCTTTGCTAAAGTTCTGGCAACACGCCTAAACAAGGTCTTGAACTCACTAGTCCACCCAGACCAGGTGGGTTTTACCTCAGACAACTTCCGCAGGGCTATCAATATTATACATAAGAGCAACTTGAACCAAAGGTCAACTCTGATATTGGGGCTAGATGCTGAGAAAGCCTTTGACAGGGGCGCTTGGCCATTTATGTATAGGGTTCTGAACAGAATGGGTCTACATGATAGATTTATCAATGGTATAAAAGCCGTATACGCTAGTCCATCAGCCACCGTTCGCACCTCAGGATTTACATCGACACCATTCAAAATCACAAATGGTACGCGGCCTGGGTGTCCACTATCACCATTGCTTTTTGCACTTTGTGTAGAGGCTCTACCATCCAAGATTAGGTTAAATCCTAGTATAGATGGGGTCACTATAGGAGAAAGGGAATACAAGGTATCCCTGTTCGCTGACGATGTCTTGATAACGCTAACTAGCCCGAAAACATCCGTACAGAGTCTATTTAACACGCTAGATCAGGCCTGCACAACACGCGGCCCGCGGGCCGCATGCGGCCCGCCTGCACTCACTGTGCAGCTCGCGGTGGCTTTCTGCTCTTCCCCTCCCTCCCGAGTCCACTCTCCCGCAGCCCCTTGCGAGCCCGTGCCCACCCGTGAGCCCGCTGTCACCCTCCCCCGCGAGCCCGCTGTCACCCTCCCCGCGAGCCCGCTCTCCCCCTCGCAGGGAAGCAGCACGCTCTAGCATTGAGGCACTTCCTTTCCTGCCTGCTGCTTGCTAGAGCGTGCGTGCACTCCTGCCTGCTCTGCTGCCGCCTCCTCCATTGCAAGCCAAGGTAGGGGAGGGTTTGAAGTGCATGGGGGCTTGATGTGAGGTGCTGGGGGGTTAATGTGAGGTGCTGGGGGGTTCATGTGTGGTGCTGGGGGGTTAATGTGTGGTGCTGGGGGTTATTGTGTGGTGCTGGGGGGTTAATGTGTGGTGCAGGGGATGTTGATGTGTGGTGCAGGGGTGGTTGATGTGAGGTGCAGGGAGAGTTGATGTGAGGTGCAGGGGGAGTTGATGTGAGGTGCAGGGGGGGAGAGTGATATGAGGTGCAGGGGGGAGTGATGTGAGGTGAAGGGGGGGTGGGATGTGTGTGGTTTGCAGGGGGGTATTGTGTGTTTGATGTGGAGGGGGGTATTATGTGTGTGGGTGAGGGGGAGAGATGGGGGTATGAGAGATAGATAGGGAGTATCGCAAATGTTGATAGTGAGGGGTTCTGGGGGAGATATGAGGATGATAATGATGAAGGGTGCTTGGGGGAGATATATGAGGATGATGAGGATGATGATATAGTTACATAGTAGATGAGGTTGAAAAAAGACTTCCGTCCATCAAGTTCAACCGTTCAAAGATACTTTATCCTATATTTATACTTATTGATCTAGAGGAAGGCAAACACAAAACCCCATTAAGGGAAAAAATTAATTCCTTCCTGACTCCAAGAATTGGCAATCGGATTAATCCCTGGATCAACATCTTTCCCATGTATACTTATTTGGTATATCCCTGTATACCTTTCCCATCTAAAAAGATGTCAAAACTTTTTTGGAACAAATCTATTGTATCTGCCATCACAGCCTCCATGGGTAATGAATTGCACATTTTAACTGCCCTTACTGTAAAGAACCCTTTCCTTTGTTGCTGGTGAAATTTCCTTTCCTCCAACCTTAAGGGATGGCCCCGAGTCCTTTGTACTGCCCGTGGGATGAATAGTTATTTTGAAGCTCCTTGTATTGTTCCTGAATATATTTGTATATAGTTATCATATCCCCTCTTAGACGCCTCTTTTCTAATGTAAATAAATCTAATTTAGCTAGCCTCTCCTCATAAGTTAGAATGTCCATCCCCTTTATTAATTTGGTGGCTCTTCTCTGCACTCTCTCTAGTTCCATAATGTCTTTTCTTAGGATTGGTGCCCAAAATTGTACTCCATATTCAAGGTGTGGTCTTACTAATGCTTTGTAAAGGGGCATAATTATGTTTACTTCCCTTCCATGCATTGCCCGTTTGATGCAAGATAAGATCTTGTTTGCCTTTGAAGCTACTGCATGACATTGGGCACTATTGCTAAGCCTGCTGTCTACAAGCACTCCTAAATCCTTCTCCATCAAGGATTCCCCCAATATATCTCCATTTAATTTGTAAGTCGCTATAACAGGGGAGTAATCCCTGTTCAAGTAATGTGCCTTTAATCTGGCAGTGTGGTGGTTAACTGCTGGTAGTCAATTAATAAACACCACCTGCCTGATTGCTTACAAAAGCCTGTCTGTTGAGACAGGAAGGGACTCCTTAGCTCTGACTGAGAGCTGACCTTTGGAGAGACAGAGGAGTGTTATTGAGACTCCCAGGAGAGTCTGACCAAGAGAACACACATCTCTGGAGCTGACCGGTCTTGAGCTCTGCCCAGCATAGCTGATTGCAAGACACCAAATAAGACTTCTAAACCTGGATGCTGATATTTTCTGTGCACGCACAGGTGCGGTTCCAGGAGAGCAGAGAAGCTTACTCTACAGCAAGAAACAGATAAGACTTTCATAATTAAGAGTCTGCTTATATCTGCTTATTTCATGCTATATGTTTTGGGGCTGCGAGACATGCTTGACTTATGGAGTTGTGAATTAATTGCATGGTATTTTCACTAGAGATACTCCCAAGTGAATAGAAGCTTTGTTCCCCCCCCCCCCCTGTGTTTGGATGATTTTCTGATGCAAAGGAAAAGGCACAATAAAGCCTATTATAATTTCACCTTATAAAGTCTCCAATTGTGTACCTCTGTGAACGTCCGTCTACATATGGTGTCCGAGGTGGGACAAGAGGTGTCTTTTTAGTTAAAAAGAACCGGAGATTTTTATGTGAAATTTTTTTAATGCTTTTTGCCTACAAGCAACTTAGAAAAAAAAAACCTCTTGCAGCAGAGATCAGAGTTAAAGGGACACACCACTGAAACCACACTGCACTGAAACTTACAAAACCACAGATAGACTCTTTGCCCCAATCCCTAGAGGAGAAAGACTGCTGAAGTAGCTAAACCTTATTTTGCCTATCACAAAGTGTAATATGGTCATTGAAATAGGGGTTTTGCCTTCCAGCCATAGTCAGGGTTCAAGAAGTGAGTCAGCCCTTAAAAAGGGATAGGTGTTTGTTGTTTTCAAAAGTTTCGCTGAAGCAGTGAATACAGATGGTGACCCACGAGTGGTACTGATTTTGCAAATAAAGGTTGCCACATCGCATAGGGCTACCAGCTGTGAATGGAGTATATGCAGAAAAGTGTGAAAATTGGTACAAGACTGTGCTGAAGCAGAGGAATTTTTAGCAAACAAATGCTGAGTGTTGAGTCACCCTGCCGGGAATGAAAGAATGTTTTTTAATCTGCAAGTAAAAAAGTCTGTGTAGAATAACCTCCTATGGCGCTGAGGATAGAGAATGGAATGGAGTCTTGTGCATTGGTTTCTTCTTATATGGATTACCTCAGAGAAGGGAACAAGAAATAAACAAAAAACACCACAATAGTGTATTACCCTTGAGACAACAATTGTCGTGGTGGACAAGATACAAAGAGCTTTTATTGGTTAAAACAATTGTAACCTCAATTGATATAAAACATGTATTGAATTAATAAACAGTAGATTATTCTCCTGCTGAATAAGAAAAAGCTCCCAAGCGCTTGTGCTTAAGGAAGCTGTGTTGCTCCGCCGTGTGGTAAAAACTGAAATCCTACTCACCGTCCATGAGTAGGACATGTGCAGTGGTACGGGGTCTTTTGCCAGGAATAGCCGCTCGCCGTGGGGTGCAGAACGTCCGTTAATGCGGGGAGATCTCCTGCAGTCCTCGTGGTCTTGCTGCCAACAGAGTTTTTTCCAAACGTCTCCTCCTGCTGACGTCACCGTCTGGTATGCACAGCTACGGTGTCCCTGGCTGGTCAAAAACCTTCGGAAGGTGACGGTGAGTAGGATTTCAGTTTTTACCACACGGCGGAGCAACACAGCTTCCAGACGATCCCTTGACCAGCCCTGAAGACGCCCTGAAAATTGCCAGGCATGACTGTGATCTGCTCTGTGAAGAATTGGGAAGGGAGAGAAAAAATAATGCTGAGCTACAGAAGACTGTGCTCGCAATTTACTCTGCGGCCAAGACCGAATTGGAGGATCTCAAGACTGAGCTAGATACTGCAAAGGCTACTATTTCCGCCATGGATGAAAAGCAGAGCCAATCGGATAAAATGGTGGCTATGCTAAAGTGGAAGTATGAGGAGGCACTGAAGCAGATGACAGTCTTCCAGGAAGAGGTTCACACTCTTCGTATAGAGCTTGATGCCTCACATCATGAGATCAACAGCTGCCGCACAGACCTGGAAGTTTCCACAAAGGAACTACACAGTCTCACTGAGGAGCTGGACATTGCTAAAGAAACTATTGGTAATCTTGATACAGATCTCAAAGTCTCTCAGAAGGAGCTTCAGACCCTCAACCTAGAGAAGGAAGTCTCACGCCAGGAGAGTGTCATTCTCAAAGCAGATGTGCGTAAATGGAAGGAGGACTGCAAAGAAGCCCTGAAGAATACAGAGACTGAAAAAAGAGAAAACTCAAGATTAAAAAGAGAAAACTTAGAACTGAAAGAAGAAAATTTTCAGTTGACAGAAGAAGTCAAGGAAAAGTTTGAAGCAGAGCACCGACTGCAGAACCAACTGCAAGGTCTGCGTACACACCTCCAGTATGTAGAGGAGAAGCAGCAAACACTGCAGGAAGAAAAGCTGCAGGCTGCTAAAGAAATTCAAGTGCTGCAGGAACGTCTGATGACCCAGTATGTCCCTGCAAAGCAGCATGAGAAACTGAAGGCTACCCTGAGCATCACCAAAGCAACGCTAGAAGCCAAGCTTAGAACCCAGGTGACGCGGCAAAAAAGGGAGCACAAGAATGTCCAGAAACTGAAACAAGTAACTGCGGCCCAAGCAAAGAAGTTCATAGTGCTCCACAATGCAATAAAAATGTGGAGGCAGGCTCAGAGAGAGCAAAGCATGCAGATAAATTCCCTGAGAAGAGACTTGCAAGACGCACTCATAAAACAGGGATCACTCGCGGATAAGATTACAGTCCTACAAGGACAAGTATTGACCCTGACTAAGCATCAGTATCCCACAGCCTCAAAAACCCATGAAGACAAGGGTACAGTGAGAGCTGGTAATACCGCTCATCTGAAAGACAAGGTTGCAAAATTTGAACCACCTAAACAAGCACTAGCAAAACCTTCAGCCACCCAGCAGGCAACAAAAGAAGGTACACGTGCTGAATTAAAACCAGAAGAATCCTTAGCTGATGAAGCTGAAAAGATGGGACATTCTCTGGAAGTGGGTGTGGAATTGCAACTTAATCTAAAAGGGGCTGAACTAGCAGCCCCATTGAGTGGGAAAAGGTGTTTTTTAAAAGCTCTGCAACTGCTGCCATACAGTATGCCTACAATAAGATGAGCACCCAACGCGAGGGAAATCTCATGCCCGCGCACGTAGAAAAAAGACTATACTTGGAGAAAGTCCTCCTCGAGCGACTGAGGGGTGCTGATCTCAAACACCTTCAGGAGGAGACACGAATAAACTGGAGAAAGGGCTCCAATCCCAACAGGACTGAGGGTTCTCTTCCTCCATCCACTCTCATTCAAGTCACTGAGATATCTAGAATGAGAGTGGAAGGATGGGCTTTGGCCGTGGCAAGCCCGAGCTTGCCACAAACAGGGGAGGTATGTAACAGGGCAGTAATCCTTGTTCAAGTAATGTGCCTTTACTTCCCTTCCATGCATTGCCCGTTTAATGCAAGATAAGATCTTGTTTGCCTTTGAAGCTACTGCATGACATTGGGCACTATTGCTAAGCCTGCTGTCTACAAGCACTCCTAAATCCTTCTCCATCAAGGCTTCCCCCAATATATCTCCATTTAATTTGTAAGTCGCTATAACAGGGGAGTAATCCCTGTTCAAGTAATGTGCCTTTAATCTGGCAGTGTGGTGGTTAACTGCTGGTAGTCAATTAATAAACACCACCTGCCTGATTGCTTACAAAAGCCTGTCTGTTGAGACAGGAAGGGACTCCTTAGCTCTGACTGAGAGCTGACCTTTGGAGAGACAGAGGAGTGTTATTGAGACTCCCAGGAGAGTCTGACCAAGAGAACACACATCTCTGGAGCTGACCGGTCTTGAGCTCTGCCCAGCATAGCTGATTGCAAGACACCAAATAAGACTTCTAAACCTGGATGCTGATATTTTCTGTGCACGCACGGGTGCGGTTCCAGTAGAGCAGAGAAGCTTACTCTACAGCAAGAAACAGATAAGACTTTCATAATTAAGAGACTGCTTATATCTGCTTATTTCATGCAATATATTTGGGGCTGCGAGACATGCTTGACTTATGGAGTTGTGAATTGTTACGCCGGTGCTGCCCGCAGACCAGACCCATCCCCTGAGCTGAAGGGGAAAGTGGTAATACACGCACCCGCGGCAAAGGGAGCGTGTCCGGAGTGTGGTATAAAGCGTTGCCAGGCCAGGTGTAGTAAGGTAGACAATACTTGCCGGTACCGGTTGTAGAGATAGAGTGAAGGATGCCTCGCCGAAGTCAGGGAGTGGAGAGTGGAGGTAAGTCGTTGTCCAAGCCGTGTTCAAGGGGTTACCAGAGTGAGCGTTGTCAAAGGAGTGCCGAGATCGAGAGCCAGAGGGGGTAGTCGTACAAGCCGCGTCAGAACCTGTGAAAACACTGAGAGAATCCAGAAGTACTTCCATACAGAGACTATGTCGAGCAAAGACTGAGAGCAGAGAGGAGACAGATAAAGCAGGAAAGTCCAATCAGGAACGGAGGTGGGACAGGAAGAGCTACAGGGAGACACTGCAGATTGGTGCAGGCATAACAGGCCAGGTGAGTTTTGTTGGTAACCTGAGTATGCCCGTGCAGTGTGCAGGGGCGGAGCCTGAGGTCCGGGGGACGGGAAGAAGAGTGTGCAGACTGAGCGTGCTCTGTAACTCGTGTACGCGCATGAACCGAGCCAGTGGATGGTGCAGGTGTGCGTGCAGGTGTGCATGCAGGAGGGCGTGGGCACGCCCGGAGCTGAGCAGAGGAATCGCCGAGGGGAGTGATCCCGCGACGGCGAGGAGCCGTGGAGGCCGGTAAGGCAGGTTTGTTTTGTGTGTCCAGGGGCTCCCTGCAGGAAGGGGGTGCTCTGTGTGGGGAGCGTGGAGGACGCCGATTCCTGACAGTACCCGACTCTTCTGGAACGGCCTCAGGACGGTCCAAGAACGGTTTCTCTGGAAACTTTTTCCTGAAGGACTTAAGAAGGGCCGGGGCATGAATGTCCTTTGAAGGTACCCAGGATCTCTCTTCAGGGCCAAAGCCCTTCCACTGCACCAAGAACTGGAGCTGACCCCTGGATAGGCGAGAATCCAAAAGAGAGTGAACTTCATATTCCTTGTTATTTTGTACAGTAATGGGGTCCGGTTTACGAGTCTGATCCGGAAAGAAGTGACTGGTGATGAATGGTTTTAAAAGGGACACATGAAAGACATTGGGAATCTTCATACTGGGTGCTGGTTGGAGCCAGAATGCCACGGGATTGATTTGTTCGCAAATAGGGAATGGGAACCAGGAACTTAGGTGCCAGATTAGGAGATGGTACCTTCAGGTGGATATTCTTAGAGGAGAGCCATACCAAATCCCCTGGTTTGTAACTGGGCGCCGAACGACGACGACGATTGGCCTGTAGTTTCGATCTGCGGGAGGAGTTGAGAAGGGTAGACTGAATCCTGGACCATGCGGTTTGGAGGGAAGAAATGCGTTCATCTACAGCTGGTACTCCAGAAGGGATGTTGGGGATGGGAAGACAGGGAGGATGGAACCCATAATTTATAAAGAAGGGCGACTCCCGGGTGGACTCGTTTTTGGCAGAATTGACGGCATACTCTGCCCAAGAGAGGAGTTGGGCCCAATCATCCTGGAAATCGGATATGAAACATCTCAGGTACTTCTCCAGGGATTGATTGATTCTCTCCGTTTGTCCATTGGACTGAGGATGATAGGCGGAAGAGAAAGAAGAAGAGATGCCCAATCTCTTCGTGAAAGCTCTCCAAAATTTGGATACGAACTGAGAACCTCTGTCAGAAACAATGGACGAGGGAACCCATGAATCCGGAAAATCTGCTCCGTAAAGATATCAGCAAGGGCGGGGGAGGTGGGTAATCCTTTAAGTGGAATGAAATGTGACATCTTCGAGAACTTGTCCACGACCAGCAAGATAGTGTTCATTCCTCTGGACCTGGGCAACTCCACGATGAAGTCCATAGAAATGTGGGACCAGGGGCGGTCGGGAACTGGAAGGGGTAACAGAAAACCCTGAGGCTTTTGACGCAGATTCTTGCTTTGAGCGCACGTGGGGCAGGCGCGGGTAAACTCCAAAATATCTTGAGACATCCTTGGCCACCAGAAATTCCGACGAATGAGATCAGTAGTTCTTAAAACCTGGATGACCTGCAGATTTAGAGGAGTGACCCCAAGACAGGACCTCTGGAACAAATTTGGAAGGTACAAAGTGTTTGTTGTCGGGAACGACCAAGTCCTTGGGAATGCGTCTCTGGGAGTGCAAAATCTTGTCAAGATTCTTGAAAGAAGACGTGGCGAGAATCCTCTCATGCGGAAGGATAGTCTCCAAAGATTCCTCTGGCCTCTCTTCAGAAGAATGTATACGGGAGAGTGCGTCTGCCTTTACGTTCTTGGTCCCGGAGATATAGGACAGGTGAAAATCGAATCGAGAAAAAAAAAGAGCCCAACGAGCCTGTCGTGGACCAAGGCGTCGAGCTTTCTCTATGTAAAGAAGGTTCTTGTGGTCCGTGAGAATAGTAAACGGCTCTTTCGACCCCTCCAGCAGGAGTCTCCACTCTTGCAGAGCCATCTTCACGGCCAGAAGTTCCCTGTTACCCAAGTCATAGTTCCTCTCGGCAGACGAGAATTTCTTGGAAAAATATGCACAGGGATGTAACTTATCTTGGGGCGTGGGTCTCTGGGAAAGAACGGCACCAGCGCCGCAATCAGAAGCGTCGACCTCCAGGACGAAGGGAAGTTCAATGTTGGAATGACGGAGAATAGGTGCGGATATAAAGGCTTCCTTGAGTGTCTCGAAGGCGGAGATGGCCTCGGATGACCAAGCAGAAGAATCAGCTCCTTTTTTGGTGAGCGCAGTAAGGGGTGCCACAATGGTGGAAAAACTCCGTATAAACTTACGATAATAATTAGCGAACCCTAAAAAACGTTGTATGGCCTTGAGAGAGTTGGGTCTTGGCCATTCAGTGACTGCTTGAAGTTTACCGGAGTCCATCATAAACCCCTCATCGGAAATGATGTACCCCAGGAACGGAGTAGAGGTCTGATGAAAGGTACACTTCTCCAGTTTGGCGTACAAATGGTGTTCACGGAGACGGGAAAGGATGTAGGAGGTGTGGCGTATATGGTCCTGGAGATCTTTGGAAAAAATCAGGATATCATCCAAGTATACAATAACAAAAATATTGAGTACCTTACGAAAGACGTCGTTGATGAAATCCTGGAAGACAGCGGGAGCATTACATAAGCCGAAAGGCATTACCAGATATTCGTAGTGTCCACTACACGTGTTGAAGGCCGTCTTCCATTCATCCCCCTTCCTGATGCGCACCAGGTTATAGGCACCAGGTAGATCCAACTTGGAAAAAATCTTGGCCCCCTGTAATTTATCGAACAGTTAAGTAATAAGGGGAAGGGGGTAACGATTTTTAATAGTTATGTGGTTTAAACCCCTGTAGTCGATGCAAGGCCTCAACGACCCGTCCTTTTTCGTGACGAAGAAAAACCCAGCCCCTGCTGGGGAATTGGAGTGACGAATAAAGCCTTTCTTGAGATTCTCCTGGATATATTCATCCATAGCGTGAGATTCTGGTAACGACAAGGGGTAGGTCTTGGACTTGGGTAGGGAGTAACCTGGAACTAGATCGATCGGACAATCGTAAGTCCTGTGTGGCGGCAAGAGGTCTGACTGTACCTTATTGAAAACGTCCCGGAATTGATGGTAAATGGAAGGTAGAATAACTTCTGGAACAGAGGTGTTGGCCAGCAGTTGATGAGTCTCGCCTGACCTCGGCCTCCAGAAAATGGGAGTAGAGGAAGTCCAGTCAATGAGAGGATTGTTAAGCTGTAGCCAAGGAAGACCAAGGGTGATGGGTATCCCAGGAGCGTGAATGGCATCGAGAACTAAGATCTCCTTGTGCAGATGTGAGGACAGAAGCAAGGGAGCCATCTCTAAGGAGATGTGGGCCAGGGTAAGAGGATGTCCATCGATACCGACGAGTGCGATGGGAACCTTCTTTCTCATGAGAGGTATGCGGTTTAACCTGGCGAATTCAAGATCCATGAAGTATCCTCCAGCTCCTGAGTCAATGAAAGCGGCGTTAGAAGTCTTGAACTTATCGCCTGAAAGGGAGACTGGAAATGTAAGTTTATTAGGGAGTTCACCTTTAGAAAGGGGATGTGGAGGGGGGGGGCGTGGCTTACCACGAAGCAGGGCAGACGTGAGGAACACGAGCTCCGTTCCTCAGTGCAAAAAAAAGTGACATTATAAAGCAAAAAAGCCCACAAAACAACCCCCTTAAACAGGATATAAGTCGGAGCAGAGCAGGTGACCCAACCAGGAGAATAAGAGCCTTGAAAAGCAGGGGTAGGTGATTATACTCTGCAGGGAGAGCCGGGCCCGCCAAAACAACATGGCGCCGTTCTGCGCTTGAAACCGAGGGAGCGGAGACTGCAGAGACCCGCTGGTAATCGCGGGCTATTATTTGCCCCTCCGGCAATCAGCACCACTGGAGCACTCAGACCTAACTCCCATCTGAGGGCTGAGATGGTCGGTGGGACATGTGGTAGTGCAGGGCTCTGGTTCCGCTGTGTGGCATCTAAATTGGCTGCCATTGCCCTGTGACAGAAAGGGAGCTGCACACTGGGCTTGCCATTGCCCCTGCCGGCAGGTCCATCTGAACTTGCCTTCCTGCACCCCCCTCCCACATTCCTGCACCCCCCTCCCACCTTCCTGCACCCCCTCCTACCTTTCTGCACCCCCCTCCACCCCAGCTGTGAGGAGGGAGACTGAGCTGAGCTGCTGTCTTGCTCCGTGCATCCAGCCGGATCCAAAATGGCCACCATCCTTCTGCATTAAAGGCACAGCTTCCCCAGGAAAATAATTAAATAAACACAAAAAATAAAAATAAAAAAAACAGCCTGATACCAACCAAGGTGCTGCTGTAGCATAATTGCAACACTCAAAAGGAGCTATACATGCCTTTGCCACCAGATAATGTCCACATAACGCCTGTATATCAAATTGCAGTTTTATTAAAGTGGCTCGCATACAAACAATTGGCACCGCAGTCCATGACAAAATTGAATGACTTTGCCCCATTAAAATGTTCTGAAGGGAGAGACGTCCGGTGACGTCACCGCAGATGGTTTAGCTAGGAGGAGAGCTCCTGGCACCCTCGCGTTAAAGCAATCAGAAAAAGCAATTTCCCCCAGCCCAAACTTCCCAAAACGCATACCCACCCCTGCCGCTAACATCAGGGAGATGTCAGGGAAGGGTCAAAAGCGAAACCAGAACCCGGTCACGAAGTTCTTCGCCCCGGCCCCGCGCCAGGCAGACCTCAGCCCTGAAATGCAAGATGGCGTCGAGGAGGAGCCAGAGCACGCGGCGCACAGCGGCCTACAAACCTGAAACGGACACCCCCGGTCCTAAATAAAGAATTCTTTGACTCTCTCATAGCCAAGATGAGAAGGGGGGTACAGGAGGACACAGAGAAGGCCCTACAGATCATCCGAGCAGAGGTGGGAGCCCTCACAGAAAGAACTGAGGATTCTGGGAGGCCAAAATGAAGGGAGTCTCCAACGCCCATGCTGAGACCCACAAGGAAGTCTCAAGATGTGGGGATGCGATCCCGCGACTTACAAAACGCTCTCGAAGACCTCAAGAAAAGCTAGTGGAGGCAGAATATCCGCCTTAGAAATATCCAGAGGCCATCTCCCACGAAGAATTACAACCCTACCTTCGCAGACTATTTTTACTACTGGTGCCTGACCTATCCGAGCACGAACTGCACACGGACCGTGCCCATCGGGCTCTGGGCCCAAAATCATGGGATCCCAACCGGCACAGGGACGTGGAGCTCAGAATGCACGCCTACTCTGCGAAAAAGCAGATCATGGCGGCCGCCAGAGATCTGCGTACCGTCACGATGGATGGAGTGGATATCCAACTCTTTAATGACCTCTCCCGACTGACGGTGAATAAAAGAAGCGCAATGAGACCACTCACCATTTACCTTCGTGACCAGGGGGTTAAACAGCCTCACAGTAAAGATGTCGGCAGGGGATCCTTCCCCCCTCCCCCCCTCAACGTCTCTGCCCCCCCAAGATGGTCCATTCACCGAAGACGACCCCCCGACCCCTTACTTACCCCCACATGTCACACCTCTGTCTGCCCTCAAACAGAGGCGGTGTCCAGAATCAGCCTCCCTCGCCCTCCTCCCTGGAACTAGGCGCTTGCGGACATTAGGATTTATTAAAGATGGCCACCACGACAACATCAAGCCTCCCTGAAGCCTGAAGGGTCCGAAGGCACCACGACACTAAGCCCCCCTTTCCCTCCCCTCCCCCACCACCCATATACCCCCCCCCCCCTCCATTCCTCCCCCCCTTCCTCTCCACCTCCCCCCTCCCCTCCCCCCCCCCAGTTTCCCCCACAACCCCCCCTACCCCTCTCCATCCCCCTCCCGCTCTCTCCCCCTCCTCCCCCCCCCCACATCCCCTTCAACTCAGGAAACCTCTCCACTAACCCCACCGATCCGCCCCGACGCGAGTGGAATCTTCCCTGCACCTGTTGGAACCAAGCTGCTTGCCGCGGAAATCATCAAACCTGCGCCGCTCGTCTCGCCCCGTGGAGGTCGTCCACTCCAGGTTCCGGATGCTCTGCTAAGCTCCAGGCCTCCCCCGGTGGGTCTTGGATCCTGCTGCAAGAACCCGTCGGCGCCCTGAAACTTTCTGAGACGCTCCTTTTACAGGGACGGATACCCGGTGCCTCTTTCCCCTCCAAACCGCGGAGGACAGGTCGTATGCTCGAAACCTGGCTCCCACCTATTTTCCCCTCCCCCCCCCAAGATAGGCCCAGATCCTCCACAATCCACAATAAGAGGGGCCCATGCCCCCTTTCTATATTTCGGGTGGAAGCACTCCTCTGGCCTTCTACCCCTGAAGAGATCCCCGGGCAGCAACCCCCTCTCCCTTCTCCCCCCCCCTCCCTTTCCCGCAAGCCGGATCGAGTAACAGTCCAGCTGGCCCTCAACGGACATGGGGGGTCTCCATTGTGCCCCAATATGCCCTGTTATCTCCCAAAATGGACTAGAGTTTACATAATAGTTCCCGCAGCTCTGTATTGCTATTTGTATATGATCCCTTCCTTGCTCTATCTCCCCTGCGATAAGGTCGGCTCCCCTCCCCCCTAACGTTGTTCTAGTAATGTGATTTATATGTCTCTGCTTTGCCTCACTATGGCAATACAATGGGGTCACGACCCAGAACAAGTATGACTAGCACCATACGAACAAACCCCATTTTTTAGGCCCATGTTATACTTCTGCTTTGTTGAGACATTTGAATCCTGATTGTGCGTGAACAGCCCTACTGTGGGCAACCCAATCTGCAGCCCGAATATGCTCTCTCCCTCCCCTTCCCTTTCTCTCCCTCGCCCCCCCCCCCCCCCCTGAGGGCTGCTCGAGGGCTTCGGTTTTAAATGTCGCTGGTATGTGATTTGATTGGCAATGTCGCTGTGTAAAGACCTAAAATATGCATGATTGTCTCTACATCCATAAACCCAGAGCCCGTCTCAACTAAGACCTCTGCCCCCCCCTGCCTGCTCGAGCCACTGATGTTGATACTCTCCCAGGGCAACCTCCCCTTCCCCCCCACCCCCTCGCCCCCCCCCCCTGCTCCCCCTCCCCTCTTCCCCCTCCCTTTCCCCCCCTCCGTACCCTCCCCTCCTCCCCCCCTCTTCCCCCCTCCTTCCCCCCCTTCCCCCCCTCCTTCCTCCCCCCCTTCCCCCTCCTCCCCCTCACCCCCCCTATATATATGCAATACTGTCTATGTGGGATTCAGGAACAATGTAAGAACACTATATAGGTCTGTGAGCTTGATGGCTATTGATGTGCCCCTCCCCTCCCCCAGTAGCTGCGAGCACTGTATACGCACTGTATAAGTTTGTGATTCCGCTGTGCTCCGAGGTGTACCCCCTCCCCTTCCCTCCCACCCTCTCCTCCCCCCCCCCCTCCCCCCCCTCTCCTCCCCTTCCCTCTCCTTCCCCCCCCTCCCCCCCTCCCCCTCCCCCCCCAATACCCAGGGCCAAAATCGCCCAGAACCCGATACCTCACAAAACTGGCGAGTTACCTCCCACCTAATGTTATGTACTTTTGCCTATGAACCACACACAGCCTCCCATCCAAGTTAACCTCCCCCCTCCTCCATCAAACAGCGAGGGTGTTGGACCTCGCTCGCTGACCCCACCCTGTGTTTGACGCCCCGGAAAGTTCTCCAGGGGTTTTTGCCCCCTTCCCTTGACAAAATGGTGTCGAGCGGAATCTCTTTTGGGCTCCCGGATAGCCCCACTTTCTTTCTTGCCCTTTTGTGTCCTACCCCCTTCCTCCCCTCCCACCTCCCCCCCCAGACCTCCATCAGAGGCCCCCTCAGGGATAATCTGAAGTCCCCCCCTGCCCCCGGGCTCTAAGGTTCTACTCACCCCCGACGTGGGAACAACTCGGGGCCAGGGGTTTACCCCCTGGATTCACCCCCCCCCTAATGGCGTCAATTAAAGTTATCTCCCTCAATGTCAAGGGCCTCAATTCGGTCCGAAAACACAAACTAGCCCTTCAAGAACTAAAAAAAACTAAAGGCGACATAATCTGTATCCAGGAAAAACACTTCAATACCCCAGACCCGACTAACACATTCAGACATACGATCCCCCAAGCGTTTTACGCATCCTCCCCCCAAAAAAAATGAGGTGTGGCCATACTAATTAAGAATAACACCCCGTTCGCCCCAACAAAGGTAACTAAAGACCCAGAAGGAAGGTACTTACTACTCCAAGGGACACTGTCAGGATCCCCTATAGCCATCCTAAACATATATGCCCCCAATGAAAATCAGACCCAATTCCTCCTGAACCTCCTTGGAACATTAGACCAATCAGTGCTCTCCTCTCTATTACTAGTCGGAGACGCTAATATGGTCCTAAGCCCAGATAAAGACAAATCCTGTCAACTAGCGACCCCGCACTCTGCCCAGATACAGAAAAAGGCCAAAAAGTTTTGAGAAATCCTGAAAAACTATTCCCTGTCGGATATCTGGAGGACCCAGCACGTGGGCCAGAGGGACTACACATTCTTCTCAGCCCCCCATCAGTCTTCTCGCGGATCGACTACTTTCTAGGCACCAATAATGTTCTCCAGGCATCCTCCCACTCTAACATAGGCCCAATCACTTGGTCAGACCACGCCCCCTATCAAACTCACTCTCTCTCTGCCGTTCGTCAAAACCTCTGCGTACAAATAGAAACTTAACGATTCGCTCCTTAATGACCCACAGGTGGTCAAAACGATCAAACAAAAACTAAGCACTTTTTTCCAAATAAATAAAGGCTCGGTCTCAGCAGCGGCAATGCTCTGGGAAGCGCACAAAGCCACCATCAGAGGAGACCTTATCTCTTTAGCCTCCTTTAAGAAAAAATTGAGACAAAAAGCACAAAAAGAACTCACTGAAAAGATTCTGGCCCTAGAACGCCAACATAAGCAGTCCTCCTCGAAAAAAGTGCTTAGAACCCTTGATAAGACAAGATCGGAACTAAAAGTACTGCAGCTTGACGAGGTAGAGAGAGCGTTGAAATGGACTAATCAGAAGTTCTACGATAGGGGCAATAAGGCGGATAAGCTCCTGGCCTCGAAATTAAGAGGCGTTAGGGCTAAGGCCCAGATCACGAAAATCAGGACAAAAAATGGCCAGATAACGTATAACGAAAAAGAAATAGCGCAAGAATTCGCGGAATTCTATACAGACCTATACAATCTCCATCTCCCCAGTCAGAAACACGATAGCGCCAAGGCGGCCTCGGAGTACCTAACTCAATGTAACCTTCCATCCCTATCACTGGAGGAGCTTGAGTTCCTGAACCAGGATATACTGCACCGACACACTTTATTCGAGCAAATACCCGGTATGTACCTGGCAGATACCTGGAATGCGCCGCTCCTCACCTCTGGCAAGCCCCGTTGCATTTGACTTCCCAGCCTGGGTTCATGCCTGGCTGATGGGCGGCTGATCTGTTAAATGATAATGATTAGGATTTAATAGGCAGCAATGCTTCGCGTGTCTACCAGATGGCATAAATTCATGAATTGTAATGCAGTATATATATATGTACTGTGCAGTATTGCAGCCAGCGGGAATAAAATGCTTCAATCCCTGCCGGAAAATAACTCAATGCACTCGGGCAGAAAACAGTCACAAACCTCAATACACCCGGGTATACCAGAATTCGTGGGACTAGCCAAGCTCGAATAAAGTGTGTCGCCAGTGTATCCCAAGAGGAGCTTTCTAAGGCCATCTCCTCACTTAAAATAGCTAAGACACCCGGGCCAGACGGGTTCTCCAATGCTTATTATAAGAAATTTTCAGCATCCCTCTCCCCTTATCTCCTGCAAATGTTCAATTCCTTCCTCCAAGGAGAACCGATCCCAAGCACAATATCAGCAGCCAACCTTGCCATCATTCATAAGGAGGGTAGGGATCCGCTTCAATGCGGTAGTTACCGCCCAATATCCCTACTCAATACTGACCTCAAGCTTTTCAGTAAGATCCTGGCAAACAGACTGAACCCTATTCTCCCAGACTAATTCATATAGACCAGGTGGGCTTTGTGTCAGGAAGACAGGCCTCTGACAATACCCGCAAAATTATTAATATTATAGACCACGTGCACCTCAAACAGTCCCGGGCCCTGATTCTAAGTCTTGACGCCGAAAAGGCTTTTGACCGAATCAAATGGTCCTTTCTAGACCAAACTATGCTCCGGTTTGGTTTCTCAGGCCCATTCCTCGAAGGGGTGCGAGCCCTCTATACCAACCCCACCGCTCTCTTAAAACTCCCAGGTGGGCTCTCCAACCCAATAACGATCAAAAATGGTACCAGGCAAGGTTGCCCCCTATCCCCCCTACTATTTGCCCTGACAATAGAGCCACTAGCTGCTAGGATCAGAGCTGAACCCAGCATAAAGGGCATTCCAATCGAAGACATGGAATACAAAATATCCCTGTTTGCGGATGATGTTATTCTAACCTTCACTGAACCGCACACTTCCCTCCCCAACCTTGAGAAACTGTTGGACCAATTTAGTCGATTGTCTGATTACAAAATAAACACGGACAAATCTGAGGCCCTCAACATCTCCCACCCAGACCCTACATGGAAACTCTTACAAAATAATTTTAAATACAAGTGGAATAACTCGCATATCAAATATCTAGGGATAAAAATAGCGAGTTCGTACGGCTCACTGTATCACGCCAACTACCCCCCTCTCTTCCGCCAGATCAAGAGAGACCTGGAGGCCTGGCATGCCCATCAAATCTCTTGGTTTGGAAGAATTGTGTCCACCAAAATGAATTACCTCCCCCGATTACTTTACTACTTTCAGACCCTCCCTGTCCTGCTAGCAGAATTGCGAAATATCCAAGCCCACATTCTCCGCTTTATATGGCGGCAACGAAGACCTAGGGTTCCGAGATCGGTGCTTTTGGCGTCAAAGACGAGAGGGGGCATGGGGGCCCCAGATGTAGTCAGATATTACCAGGCGGCCCAGCTGAGGCAGGCGGTGGTATGGAACAACCCCCCGACCTCTAATTGCTGGTTAGAAATAGAGACGCACCACGCGTCCCCCACCCCCCTCTCGGCCCTACTATGGTCTCAGACCCACAAAAGCAGGAGGCCCCAGCGATTCGACCTCGGGGCAATGAGATGCACGTGGTCGACATGGATTAAAGCCAAAGGGAAACATGGCCTAGCTTCATCCCCCTCACAACTCACCCCCATTTTCGGGAACCCGGACTTCCCACCCGGCTGCTCCCGTACCCAATTCGGCCAATTTCAGGGCCTAAATATCAGAGTGATTGCGGATCTGCTGGAAAGCGATGAGGTCTTGCCCTTTCAGGAATTTAGGAATAAGTTATCGTCCCCCGACCTCCCCATATTTCAATACCTGCAGATTAGGCACTTCCTGAGAGCCCAATCCCCTAGCCCAGGGTTTCCCAAACTTTTTTTTCCGTGATCCGGTTATTTTTTAACTTCTTTTTCGTGACCCACTAAAAATTTTATCGCCTATACTGGCCTATAGGGCCTGCACAGACACACACACAGCCACTGATATATACACACAGCCACTGATACACACACAGACACACACACAGCCGCTGATACACACACACACAGCCACTGATACACACACATACACAGCCACTGATACACACACACACAGCCACTGACACACGCATCCCCTGACACACACACTGACACACACACAGAGCCACTGATACACACACACGCAGCCACTGACACACACACCCAGCCACTGACACACACGCAGACACACAGACACTGCTACACACACACAGACACTGCTACACACACACACTGCTACACACACAGAGACACTGCTACACACACAGACACTGCTACACACACAGAGACCCTGCTACACACACACACACACACAAACACTGATACACACACAGACACTGATACACACACACTTACATTGATACTGATACACACAGACACCGATTCACACACAGACACACACACACACACTGATACAGATACACACAGATACACACACACACAGACACTGATACACACACACACACACTCGCTCTCCCCTATACGCACACAGACACAAACAGTGAATTACAGGCAACGATGGATGTGAGTGACTGGAGGGGGGGCCAGGGACACTTGGGTGGGAGGGAGGGAGGGGGGGGGCAGGGACACTTGGGTGGGAGGGAGGGGGCCAGGGACACTTGGGTGGGAGGGAGGGGTCCAGGGACACTTGGGTGGGAGGGAGGGGGCCAGGGACACTTGGGTGGATGAGAGGGAGGGGGCCAGGGACACTTGGGTGGGTGAGAGGGAGGGGGCCAGGGACACTTGGGTGGGTGAGAGGGAGGGGGCCAGGGACACTTGGGTGGGTGAGAGGGAGGGGGCCAGGGACACTTGGGTGGGTGAGAGGGAGGGGGCCAGGGACACTTGGGTGGGTGAGAGGGAGGGGGCCAGGGACACTTGGGTGGGTGAGAGGGAGGGGGCCAGGGACACTTGTGTGGGTGAGAGGGAGGGGGCCAGGGACACTTGGGTGGGTGAGAGGGAGGGGGCCAGGGACACTTGGGTGGGTGAGAGGGAGGGGGTCAGGGACACTTGGGTGGGTGAGAGGGAGGGGGCCAGGGACACTTGGGTGGGTGGGAGGGGGCCAGGGACACTTGGGTGGGTGGGAGGGGGCCAGGGACACTTGGGTGGGTGGGAGGGGGCCAGGGACACTTGGGTGGGTGGGAGGGGGCCAGGGACACTTGGGTGTGAGGGAGGGAGGGGGCCAGGGACACTTGGGTGGGAGGGAGGTCGGGGGCCAGGGACACTTGGGTGGATGAGAGGGAGGGGGCCAGGGACACTTGGGTGGGTGAGAGGGAGGGGGCCAGGGACACTTGGGTGGGTGAGAGGGAGGGGGCCAGGGACACTTGGGTGGGTGAGAGGGAGGGGGCCAGGGACACTTGGGTGGGTGAGAGGGAGGGAGCCAGGGACACTTGGGTGGGTGAGAGGGAGGGGGCCAGGGACACTTGGGTGGGTGAGAGGGAGGGGGCCAGGGACACTTGTGTGGGTGAAAGGGAGGGGGCCAGGGACACTTGGGTGGGTGAGAGGGAGGGGGCCAGGGACACTTGGGTGGGTGAGAGGGAGGGGGCCAGGGACACTTGGGTGGGTGGGAGTGGGCCAGGGACACTTGGGTGGGTGAGAGGGGGCCAGGGACACTTGGGTGGGTGGGAGGGGGCCAGGGACACTTGGGTGGGTGGGAGGGGGCCAGGGACACTTGGGTGTGAGGGAGGGGGGCCAGGGACACTTGGGTGGGAGGGAGGGGGGCCAGGGACAATTGGGTGGGTGGGAGGGGGGCCAGGGACACTTGGGTGGGTGGGAGGGGGGCCAGGGACACTTGGGTGGGTGGGAGGGGGGCCAGGGACACTTGGGTAGGTGGGAGGGGGGCCAGGGACACTTGGGTATCAGGGACACTTGGGTGGGTGGGAGGGGGGCCAGGGACACTTGGGTTGGTGGGGGGGGGGCAGGGACACTTGGGTGAGTGGGGGGGGGGTCCAGGGACACTTAGGTGGGTGGGAGGGGGGCCAGGGACACTTGGGTGGGAGGCAGTGACTGGGTGGGGTGACTTACCTTGCCACCGGACGCTTTCCCCTGCTGCCCCCGATATCCCCTGCTGCCCGGATGGGAAGTGGGCTTGGGGGCACGGGAGGTGGGCTCGGGAGGGGGTGCCACGGGAGGTGAGCTCGGGAAGCTGGCACGGGGAGAAGTGGGCCGCAGTAGGAGCTTGTACTTCCCCCTCTGTCCCACGTAATGTGTGGGCCGCAGAGGAGCTGGTACTTCCTCCTCCATCCCACGTTGGGAGTAGGGGGGGGGGAGGAAGGGAGCGGGCCCTGCTTGCCCTGCGCAAGCGCGCGGGTCCACGGGGGGAATTGCCGCCATTTTTTTTAACTTGAACGGGGGGGACGGGAGACACCGCGCGGCCAGCCTCGCTGCGACCCGGCAATTTTGGTGCCGTGGCCCGGTGCCGGGTCGCGACCCACCATTTGGGAAACGCTGCCCTAGCCTAAAATTCCCAGCGCGTTCCAGATTCGAGACCCTATGTCTCAAAGGGGAATATCAGAAGGGCTTATTCTCTGATGTATACAAAATATTGGAGGCAGCCCAATCCCCCCCCACTCACTCCTATATGCAAAAGTGGAGCGAAGACCTGAACACCCCCATAGACCTGGAAGACTGGGAGGATGTCTGGGAGGCTGCTACCAAAACATCAATTTGCTCAGTCACGAAGGAAAATATCTACAAACTTATTCTAATGGTACCTGACCCCGAGTAGACTGAGCCAGATCTACCCAGGCACCACCGACGTGTGCTGGAGGGGATGTGGTCAAAGGGGTAACATGCCCCACATTTGGTGGACATGCCCGGAGATCCAGAGGTTCTGGATCCGGATCCAGAGCCTCCTGATTGAGACTTTGGACTTAGAGGTCCCCTTGGACCCCCTGACCTACGTGCTGGGGAAACCAATTGAAGACCTTCCTGCCCCTATAGCCAGACTTACATCAGCGACCCTTACGGCCGCCAGATGTTGCATCGCTGCGGCCTGGAAACAAGTTAAGGCCCCTTCCAGGAGAACAGTAATTACACGGATAGACGGGGTCATGAACATGGAAAGACTGACAGCCATGCTGAAGCAAAGAATGCCTCAATTTTATAGAACCTGGGAGCCTTGACCGGGGTCAGGGGCCCCGACACTGGTGCAAGCCCTACTTCAACAGTAGAACCCCTGCTACCGAGGGCCGATGCGCCCCTCCCCGCCACAATCCCCACTCCCCTCACCCCTCCCCCCCGCTTTTTCCCCATGTCGTTACCAACTAACCACCCGCCCCTCGTCATCCCCTCTCTTTTCACCACTATAAAACTAAAAAAGGTTTATTGTGTGTCTCCGAATACCTCCCTGTTATGTGCCCGTATTTTCTTTTTTAACAAACTGTTCTGCCATGTTGTGATTGTTATACCTGTCAGTGCATCAAAAGACACCAATAAAGGAAAAATATTTTTAAAAAAAAGGAAAGGGGACGTGGAGACATTACACCCAGAGAGAGCCCCTCTGTACTCACTGGGTGTTCCCGTTTCCCGGACGCAGTGGACACTCCCGAACCAGATGTTCCATGGATCCGCAGTAGAAACACTATCCCCCGGCGTGGCGGAACTGCCGTATCGGTGTGCGGATGCGTTGTACCCACAATTGCATTGGCTCTGGCAACTCCAATGCAGGACGAAGATGTATGGCAGCACTTGGGGGAGCAGAAGTGTTGCTGGGAGTACTGGAGAACGGAACTTGAAAGTTATGGAAGCGAGTGCGCTGACGCTCAGAGCGGCGTACATGGATACGTTGATCCACTCGGACAGCCAAATCAATGAGTACCTCCAATTGATCCAGCCTGGAATGGCGAGAGAGTTCGTCCTTGATGGGATCGACATAATGTTACGCCGGTGCTGCCCGCAGACCAGACCCGTCCGCTGAGCTGAAGGGGGAAGTGGTAATACACGCACCCGCAGCAAAGGGAGCGTGTCCGGAGTGTGGTATAAAGCGTTGCCAGGCCAGGTGTAGTAAGGTAGACAATACTTGCCAGTACCGGTTGTAGAGATAGAGTGAAGGATGCCTCGCCGAAGTCAGGGAGTGGAGAGTGGAGGTAGGTCGTTGTCCAAGCCGTGTTCAAGGGGTTACCAGAGTGAGCGTTGTCCAAGGAGTGCCGAGATCGAGAGCCAGAGGGGGTAGTCGTACAAGCCGCGTCAGAACCTGTGAAAACACTGAGAGAATCCAGAAGTACTTCCATACAGAGACTATGTCGAGCAAATACTGAGAGCAGAGAGGAGCTAGATAAAGCAGGAAGGTCCAATCAGGAACGGAGGCGGGACAGGAAGAGCTACAGGGAGACACTGCAGATTGGTGCAGGCATAACAGGCCAGGTGAGTCTTGTTGGTAACCTGAGTATGCCCATGCAGTGTGCAGGGGCGGAGCCTGAGGTCCGGGGGACGGGAAGAAGAGTGTGCAGACTGAGCGTGCTCCGTAACTCGTGTACGCGCGTGAACCGAGCCAGTGGATGGTGCAGGTGTGCGTGCAGGTGTGCGTGCAAGAGGGCGTGGGCGCGCCCGATGCTGAGCAGAGGAATCGCCGAGGGGAGTGTTCCCGCGACGGCGAGGAGCCGTGGAGGCCGGTAAGGCAGGTTTGTTTTGTGTGTCCAGGGGCTCCCTGCGGGAAGGAGGTGCTCTGTGTGGGGAGCGTGGAGAACGCCGATTCCTGACATGAATTAATTGCATGGTATTTTCACTAGAGATACTCCCAAGTGAATAGAAGCTTTGTTCCCCCCCCTGTGTTTGGATGATTTCCTGATGAAAAGGAAAAGGCACAATAAAGCCTATTATAATTTCACCTTATAAAGTCACCAATTGTGTACCTCTGTGAACGTCCGTCTACAGTCTCCTTTTTATTCTTGTATCCCAAATGCATAACCTTACATTTATCTGTATTAAACCTCATCTGCCATTTACCTGCCCACGTTTCCAGTCTCTCCAAGTCCTTCTGAAGAGAAATTATATCCTGCTCTGATTCTATTACCTTACACAATTTAGTATCATCAGCAAAGATGGAGACTTTGCTCTCGATCCCAACCTTAAGGTCATTAATAAACAAGTTAAAAAGCAGGGGTCCCAGTACCGATCCCTGAGGTACTCCACTCACAACTTTAGCCCAACCTGAAAAAGTTCCATTTATGACAACCCTCTGTTGTCTGTCCTTTAACCAAATTTCAATCCAGGTGCATATATTATTACTGAGTCCAATTTTCTTTATTTTGTACACCAACCTCTTGTGTGAAACCGTATCAAAAGCCTTTGCAAAATCTAAGTAGACCACATCAACTGCATTACCCTGGTCTAAATTCCTACTTACCTCCTCAAAGAAACAAATAAGGTTAGTTTGGCAAGATCTATCCTTCATAAATCCATGCTGACTATTACTAATAATTTTGTTTTCCATTAGGTATTCCTGAATGTTATCCCGTATTAAACCTTCAAGTAGTTTCCCTACTATTGAAGTCAGGCTTACAGGTCTGTAATTTCCCGGTTATGATCTAGCTCCCTTTTTAAATATAGGCACCACATCTGCTTTTCGCCAATCTTGTGGTACTGAGCCTGTGGAAATGGAGTCCTTGAATATTAAATATAATGGTTTTGCTATTACTGAGCTTAACTCCTTGAGAACTCTTGGATGTATGCCATCGGGGCCAAGTGCCTTATTAACTTTAATTTTTTCAAGTCGCTTATGAACTTCTTCCTCAGTTACCCAATTGTTCAGTAATATGGAGGTTGTGGCTTCCTCCTGCGGCACTACTATTGAACTTGATTCTTCCCTGGTAAACAGAGGCAAAGAATTTGTTTAATACCTCAGCTTTTTCCTTATCTCCAATAATCTGCCTACCCATCTCACACTGAAAGGGTCCTATATTTTCTTTTCTCATTTTTTTGTTATTAAGGTACTTAAAGAATTTTTTAGGGTTGACCTTACTTTCTATTGCAATCCTTTTTTCATTATCCATTTTTGCTAATTTGATCAATAATAAATCATAATAATAAATCACGCAAAGTCAGAAGCGTTGGGCTTAAATATAGCAACAGAGGAAGAGTTGAGAAAAAAATTCCCAATTAAATGGAAAGTTTATAGATTAAAGTACCTGGGGGTAATTGTCACTAAAACGTACGGGAGTCTATATGAGGCAAACTATCTGGGCCTTTTTAAGATCTTAAAAAAAGATCTAAAGTTGTGGAACGGGTACAAAATCTCATGGTCAGGAGAATAATGTCTGTGAAAATGAATCTGCTCCATAGACTGTTGTACCTGTTCCAGGTCTTGCCGGTAACAGCACCTCATAGGACAGAAATTAGAGGTATAGTGAAGGACATAACGCAGTTTATTTGGAAATGGAGAAAGCCTAGAATCAAGAAAAAAACAATGAATTTACTAATGACACTTGGCGGGATGGCTCAACCAGATCTGCTTAAATATTATGAAGCAGCTAGACTGAGCCCATTAAAGCTGCAGTTCAGTCTTTTTTTTTTTTTTTTTTTTACATTTATTTTTTTACTTCAATAGTTTTATGTGTGCAATCTCTAATTACCTAAATAACAGTATAGCTGCAGCTCAATTCTTTTTCCATGTATTGATAGGTCGAAATTTGGTGACATATTAAAAGCTGGCATTTGTTTATAATCTGCTTGACTGGCAGTGGAAGCTCATGAATATTCATGAGCAATCCTGCACTGACAAGTGCTAGAGGGTGTGCCAGAGCTTGTGACAGGACATGAAGGGGCAGTGCCTTAGCAAATGGCTGTTAAAATAGAATACAAGAAAATTGGTCTTTCAAAGTTGTTTTTTTAAAAACAGAAAATGCTAAAAGTATTTTTTCTTACTACAGAACTGATTTATTAAAAAAAACAAACATGCAGGATATTGACTGAACTGCAGCTTTAATATACTGGTCAGCGAAGAGGGATACCAAACCGTGGGTAGACTTAGAAAGAACGGAGGCGCAGGTCACGGATATGGCAACTGTCCTGTGGCTAAAAAGAGAGCACAAAAACATACAAACCAGGAGCCAGCCTGTTATAGCGCATTCCCTTAAAATATGGGACGAAAACTTTAGACGTAAATGCGTCTCATCTATCCCCTCGCCCCTGACATCAATTAGATCTAACCCTGATTTTCCCCCAGCATACCACTCAAATATATACAAGATTTGGGAAGGGAAAGGGCTAACAACTCTCAAAGATATACAGAAGGCAGATAAGACAAAGACATTTCTAAAATTAAGTGAAGAATTTGGCCTACCAAACACACATTTACATCAATATATAAAGCTAAGACACTACATCTTTTCTATCTAGCCAAAAGGATACATGAATAGGCCTGTAAACACCTTTGAGAACCTATACATGACTAAAGAATATCACAAAGGCACAATTGCCCTACTATACCAAATTCTATTATCACATAAATAGGAGCAAACAAATACAAATTTAATAGAGAGGGGAAAAGATATAGGGAGCCCCCTGGAGGACGGGGATTGGGAAACCATTTATGACAGAATAGTTAAACAATCTAGATGCTCAGCAGTGAGAGGAATCAACCCCAAGATCCTACATAGATGGTACTACACCCCTGTCTGCCTCCACTCAATCTTCCCAACAGTTTCTCCTCTATGTTAGCGTAACTGTAGCCATATAGGCACCTTTAAGCACATTTGGGGGTCATGCCCCAAGATTGTATTATTCCGAGGAAAGGTCAGAAGATTGATCAAAAAAGTAACGGACTAGAGATCTGCCATGGGACATGGAAACTGTGCTCATTCAGTAGCCGGTGGAGGATCGGGAAAGAAATATAGATCTTTTGATAACTCAGATTCTATCGACAGCTAAAGCAGTGATCACAAGACACTGGAAGCAGACTGACCCCCCCGACTATCACAGCAGTTGCACACAAGGTAAACTACATAATGATCATGGAAAACCTATCTAGCTTAACCAAAGATAGATACAATAGACACCTGACAATCTGGGACCCCTGGGTGATCTATTGGGAACAAAATTAGATCCGATAGCTGGACATTAGCACTAGGGAGGTGTAGATTGATTTAAGTACTAATTTTGGAACTATAACGTTTTAAGATATTAAGCATGTTTGTCAAATAAAATACAATGTTGAAATGATAACCCCCCATCTCGCACCTTCCCCTCCCCTTTCTTGTTTTCTGTACCCCCTCCCTCCTCCCCTCCTCCCCATTTATAATTTGTAAACCCAATAATATTTAAGTTTAAAAAAACATGGATGAGTTTGACTACTAAAATCATAATTTATCATAGAGAGGTGTCTTTGAAGGGATCTAATATTGTTCGTTGGTAACATATAGATCTTCTGTTTTTTATTTTTAATATATTTTATGAAACTGTCCGCATTGATATATTTCTATTTTTTTTGAAACATTCCTTTTCTGGAGGTCTGTAAGCAGCAGTCCGCAGAGATTAAAGCACGCTTCCTGGTTTGGGGGAACAGCTCACAATGTATTAAACGGGCTTCTAATCGGGCACTGCAAACATACAGGCAGGATATGCTATGATCCACAAAACTGAGTTCCACACAGTCTAAAACAATTAGATTAGTAGGGAATTATAATCGTCAGTGATCTCAGATTTTTAACATCATTCAGAGACATTGGCATCTTCTGCTTGCCGATGAGGACTTGGATCAGGTACTCAAACTGAGACCAACATTGGTAAGCAGCAGAGCGAGGAATATTAAGGATATGCTCGTCCATAGCCACTATACTGCACCTATCTCTAGAATGTGGCTGACGAGTATACCGAATGGATCTTATAAATGTGGAAGGTGCAAAGCTTGCACCTTCATGTTGCCTGCAAAAAAAATCCATAACTGGAATAATTCAAAGGAATACACCATTAAGACCTTCATTAACTGCACAACCACTGGGTTCATTTACATGGCCTCTTGTGAGTGTGGCACAAAATATGTGGGTAAGAGTTGCCGTCAAGTGAAACTTTGGGTTCTGGATCACTTGGAGTCTATCCGTAATCACCTGGAAACACCTACAGTATTGCGAGGCAGATCAAGGATGCACATGAGAGCAACAACCAAGTTTTGAAATTCTTCGAAATAGACCACCTCAGGATGGGACAAAGACAGGGCGACTGGGACAGAATACTCCTGCAGAGGGAATGTAGGTGGATCTATGACTTATAGACCCTGTCCCCAAAAGGTCTAAATGAGGGGTTTCTCTTTACCCCTTTCCTGTAATAGGTTCTGTGTCCTAATCTATTTTTAAACATTTTACTTTCTGTATTCCTCATTGTAGACGGACGTTCACAGAGGTACACAATTAGGAGGCTTTATAATGTGAAATTATAATAGGCTTTATTGTGCTTGTTCCTTTTCATCAGGAAATTATCCAAACACAGGGGGGGGGGGGACAAAGCTTCCATTCACTTGGGAGTATTTCTAGTGAAATCCTATGCAATTAGTTCACATCTCCATTAGTTAAGCATGTCTCGCAGCCCCAAAACATATAGCATGAAAATAAGCAGATATAAGCAGTCTCTTAAGAATAAAAGTCTTATCTGTTTCTTGGAGGGAAAATCTTCTCACTTCCTGGTTCAGCTTCAGGTGTAGTAGTTTTCCCTGTGTCTTGAAATCAGCTCTGCTATGCAGAGCTCAAGACCGGTCAGCTCCAGAGATCTGGATTTCTTTTGGTCAGTCTCTCCTGGGACTCAAGAACCTCTGCTCTGTCTCACCAAAGGTCAGCTCTCAGCCAGAGCTAAGGAGTCACTTTCTGTCTCAAAGGCAGGCTTTTTGTAAACGATCTAATCAGACAGGTGGTGTTTAGTAATTAACTACCACACTGCTAGATTAAAGGCACATTACAAACAGGGATAAGTCCCCTGTTACATACCTCCCCTGTTTGTGGGAAGCTCGGGCTTACCACGGCCAAAGCCCATCCTTCCACTCTCATTCTAGATACCTCTGTGACTTGAATTAGAGTGGATGGAGGAAGAGAACCCTCTGTCCCGCTGGGATTGGAGCCGTTTCTCCAGTTCATTTTTGTCTCCTCCCGAAGATGCTTGAGATCAGCACTCCTCAGTCGCTCTAGGAGGACTTTTTCCTCGTAAAGTCTTTTTATCACGTGCGCGGTCTTGAGATTTCTGTTATGTCGGGCACTCCTCTTTTTGTAGACAAAGTGTATGGAACAGTTGTAGAGCAGTTAGGACTAGCCCTTAGAGTTATCTGCTCTTGAAGTGGTCTTTCTGCAGCTTCTCCACACCATGGAGTCGCCAGTTCAGCTTCTTCAGCTAAGGATTCTTCTGGCTTTGATTCTGCACTCCTACCTCTGTTTGTTGCCTGTTGGGCAGCTGTAGGTTTGGCTAGTGCTTTCTTTGGTGGCTCAAACTTCATAATTTTTTTTGAAGTTGCGTGGAGTCCCCAACTCTCACTGTACCCTTGTCCTTGCACGCATTAGTTACTGTGGGATACTGGTGCTTGGGCAGAGCCAATACCTTTTTCCGTATTGGAGGAATCTGTATCAGAGTCTCCTTCATATTCTGGAGCTCTGTAATTTTTGTCGTCAAGGTTGCCGCTGCGTCTGTTTTCTCCTTGGTGTACTGACTCAAGGGAATGGAACAGTCTCTCTGTCTCTCCAGCTCTTGCTCCAGTTTCTGAGCTTTCTCACGCTCCCTCTCATACAGAGTCACCTGGTATCAAAGCTCCGCTTCCAACGATGCTCTGAAAACATGCAGCGTGGCCTTTAGCTCCTCATACTGCTCTGTGGGGACGTACTGGGTATTCAGACGTTCCTGCAGCGCTTGTACCTCTTTAGCAGCCTGCAGTTTTTCTTCCTGTAGCGTTTGCTGCTTCTCCTCAGCATACTGGAGGTGTGTACGCAGACCTTGCAGTTGGTTCTGCAGTCGGTGCTCTGCGTCAAACTTTTCCTTGACTTCTTCTGTTAACTGAAATTTTTCTTCTTTCAGTTTTAAGTTCTCTTTTTAATCTTGAATTTTCTCCTTTTTCAGTCTCTGTATTCTTCAGGGCCTCATTGCAGTCCTCCTTCCATTTACGCACATCTGCTTTGAGAATGACACTCTCCTGGCGTGAGATTTCCTTCTCTAGGTTGAGGGTCTGAAGCTCCTTCTGAGAGACTTTGAGATCTGTTTCAAGATTACCAATAGTTTCTTTAGCAATGTCAAGCTCCTCAGTGAGACTGTGTAGTTCCTTTCTGGAGACTTCCAGGTCTGTGCGGCAGCTGTTGGTCTCATGATGTGAGGCATCCAGTGCTCTGCGGAGTGTCTGAACCTCTTTCTGAGATACGTCCACCTCTATCCGGACACTGTTGACCTCCTGTTGTGAGGCATTCAGCTCTATGCGAAGAGTGTGAACCTCTTGCTAGAAGACTGTCATCTGCTTCAGTGCCTCCTCATACTTCCACTTTAGCGTAGCCACCATTTTATCCGATTGGCTCTGCTTTTCATCCATGGAGGAAATAGTAGCCTTTGCAGTATCTAGCTCAGTCTTGAGATCCTCCAATCCGGTCTTGGCCGCAGAGTAAATTGCGAGCACAATCTTCTGTAGCTCAGCATTATTTTTTCTCTCCCTTTCCAATTCTTCACAGAGCAGATCACATGCCTGGCAATTTTCAGGGCGTCTTCAGGGCTGGTCAAGGGATCGTCACTCACTGGTTCCGGCTCCGCTTCCCTGGGATGACTGGTTAAGGGTTCCTCACTGTTGGCACCGGACAGACACTTCTTTGGGGTACACGACTTCTGCCTTGGGCCCTCTGGATATTCGGTTAACCGGGGGACGAATTCTCCATTTTCTCTAGGCCGCAGGGCAACTCGGTCCCCCTTTTCCTCCACAGGATCTGCGGACATGTCTGTTCCTTCCACGGTAAGTGAAGAACTGCTTTTCTTTTTCCGCCTTTTTGATTTGGATGACACCGTCCCTTCAGGGATATTGGGGTCTCCATCTTCATTTGAAATTTTAGCGGCTTCATTATATACGCCAGGCTTTTCTTGCAGTTGCTTTAGCTGACAGAAATATTGGGTGATCTGCTGCTCCCGCTCTGTCTCCTGCTGATCATATTCGTCAAAGGGAGCGGTCTTTTCTGTTCGTGCCGAGTTCAGGCACCCACACCATTCTTGGGGTGTTTTGTGGGTGTGACTCTATTCGGGTTCCCCGTAAGAGATGTCTTCCTCTTTATTGGACTGGAAGGGCCACTCTTCCGTGGGGTAGGGTTCATTACAGGAACGCTGCATCTTGTCCTCAATTTTTAGGCTATCGGGTGTAATTTTCTTCCTGACCTCAGGAGGCACTATTGCAGCTGTTGCCACTGTATTTGCTAGAACCCCCAATTGTGGTAGTCCTACAGATGGGCATATTTTGCTTGTAGAGGTCGTAGCTCTCACAGGCATCTCTATAGACTTTTCTTTCTTGGGAATTTTTTTTTTTTTCTTTCAATATCAGCAGTACTGTGCATGCATTTTCTCTTATCAGGTATACAAGATGTGCAGTTGCTAGGTAAAAAAGTCTATATGCTCTACACCATTTACTTGCTAGGCGCAATCTCTCCGCTTCAGCAACAGAATTTGGTTTTCTGCCTGAGTTCAGTAATTTTCAGTCTCATCTTTGGGTATTATGGCATTCACACTTCACACTTTGGGTGTCTGTTTTTGCTCCCAAGATATATATAGGCAGACTTTTTTACTTGCAGAAAAAAAAACATTCTTTCATTCCCGGCAGGGTGACTCAACACTCAGCATTTGTTTGCTAAATATTCCCCTGCTTCAGCACAGTCTTGTATCAATTTCCACACTTTTCTGCATATACTCCATTCACAGCTGGTAGCCCTATGCGGTGTGGCAACCTTTATTTGCAAAATCAGTACCACCTCGGACACCAAATGTAGACGGACGTTCACAGAGGTACACAATTAGGAGGCTTTATAATGTGAAATTATAATAGGCTTTATTGTGCCTGTTCCTTTTCATCAGGAAATTATCCAAACACAGGGGGGGGGAACAAAGCTTCCATTCACTTGGGAGTATTTCTAGTGAAATCCTATGCAATTAGTTCACATCTCCATTAGTTAAGCATGTCTCGCAGCCCCAAAACATATAGCATGAAAATAAGCAGATATAAGCAGTCTCTTAAGAATAAAAGTCTTATCTGTTTCTTTGAGGGAAAATCTTCTCACTTCCTGGTTCAGCTTCAGGTGTAGTAGTTTTCCCTATGTCTTGAAATCAGCTCTGCTGTGCAGAGCTTAAGACCGGTCAGCTCCAGAGATCTGGGTTTCTTTTGGTCAGTCTCTCCTGGGACTCAAGAACCTCTGCTCTGTCTCTCCAAAGGTCAGCTCTCAGTCAGAGCTAAGGAGTCACTTCCTGTCTCAAAGGCAGGCTTTTTGTAAACAATCTAATCAGGCAGGTGGTGTTTAGTAATTAACTACCACACTGCTAGATTGAAGGCACATTACTGAACAGGGATAAGTCCCCTGTTACACTCATCCTTTTCAATGTTTTCCTGTACATTGTGTACTCTACCTCGTGGTGCTTCATTTATCCTCCTGATCCTCACCAGAGTTATTCACTTTATACACGTATGTTGTTTAGAATATCCTACTCTCAACATAACCTATTGACTCTTTAGTATTGTGCTGTCGGTACTGTTAGGCACTGCTGTGTGCCGATTGGCTTACTAGTCAGCCAATTGCGCAACAGCATGGGGCTTACAATTACATCTGTGACGTCATTACGGTCCCACCCCCCGAACCTTTCTATTGGTGGGTGCTCCGCTGAGCCCCCTCTCAGCGCATTTAAATGACTAATGCTTAGGCTGCGGCCCCAGTCATGCTGTGACACGTGCGCCCGGCAGGGGGGGGGGGATTCACGTGCACAGCGCTAACCGCGATCTGCGGTCTCCAGGAGAGAGGGAGCATGCAACGGGAGGGGGCGTGGTCGGGGATTTGCCTCCATCGCAAGGTTTAAACTCAATTTCATTGAGTTTAAAAAACCTTGCAGTACGGCGCGGCTGCACCTTCAGCGTGAAGGTGAGTACTGGGCCCTTCCCCATTGAGGGGCGGTGCTTACACGCACAGCACACGCCAAGGTGTGCACTGTAGCAGTGACTGGATCGCAGCCTAAGGCCCTGCTGCATGCGCCCGCATGGCCGCCTTGCTTGCCGGCGGCGCATGCAAGTTACTGCAAGGTCTGCAGATAACTTTTTTCGGCGCGGGGGGGGCGTGTCAAACGGGTCGGGGGCATGTCAAATGGGTCGGGGGGCGGGCCAAAAGACAGAGCAGGGGCAGCTGGGGGAGGGAAGAGGGAGAGCTATGCACGGCTGCCTAACTAACTTGACTATTGAACTATCTTATGTGATTGAGTGCTTATATATAAGGGGATCTCACTGGTCTACCGGCCCTTCTTGGGTCTGTTGCTCACCAGTATTTGATGTTTATGTCCAACATTCCTTCTCTGTTAACACTTTTCATACAGTATATTAAAGCTAAAATGTAATAAATACGGTCTTTATGCTCTAATTGAACCTAGTACTTTTATGAAGAGATTACCTGCATTTTCAGACAAATTCTGTTACATTGGGTTTTTGTGTTAATTACATCTTTTTCTAGTAAATTATTCTTGGTGGTGGGAGCATAAATGAGGTGTAGTGTGATGGTTTTTGGGGAGATATTGCTCATTTTTAGTACCCTGCAGGGATGTACAGTACATGAGTCAACTAGGTAGTTGGATGGTTTAATCCCTTTCACATACACAAGTCATCTACCCACAGGTTTGATGTTCATGACACTCACCGCAGTCACCGACCCTCCTGCAGCAGCCGGGCCCAGCCTGACCATCCCCAAGGTAAGTCTATTTTTTTTATATGTGTAACGGTTTTTCTGGCCCGGCCTGACCCACCCAATCTCACATTGGCCCCTGTGGTCTAACCAGTCCCCATTACAGTGTGGTAGTGTCTGGTGGTGCACCTGTTGGCTACAGGACTCCTGAGTCTCCCGCATGATGGTGTGTGGGGAGGACCCGTCCAGACAGGCAGCTGAGGTAGTGTGCTGAGTCCTACCTAGTTCCAGTGCAGCGCCTCCACCTCATCAGGGTCCCTTCGGTCACTTGGGGATGGTCCTGGCGAGGAACTCCTCTGTGGTGCTCCTCTCTGTACATTCACTCCACACATGTACACGAGAGGGTTTGTGATTAAGAGCATCTTTATTGGTTGAGGTGGGCTAACTGCCCCTCGCAGTAGTTTCTCTAGCCACTCATTGTCCCTCAGTGCTTCCCTTTGAAAGGTGTAATTCTCCTTTAATAGGGATTCCCTATCCCAGCCGGGATGTCTTTACCCTGTGCCAGGTCCCTGGACACAGTCTTACTGTTCAGCTACTATAACATAACTCTTGCAGACTATTCAGGACTCAGATAGAACTAACTTTTAGACACAGTGCTGTGCCTTATGTACACTCTGGAAGCTGACACACCTCTGACATCACTAACCATGGAATCAGAGCATGTGACCACTCCCATCCATACACCAGGGTGTGAGGGCAAACCTCCATAATTACTGCTGGCATGCCCACAACTTACCAGGCCTTACTGTCAGCAGGAGAGATGACTGTAGCCATTTTACATGACCGCTACATTCTCCCCCTGGTGAATCCCATCGCCTCGCTGGGACCTAAATTTAAATACCTTCTTCCAGGAAGTACTGTAACACATAACACATAATTGTTAACATCACAGATTGTCCATTATTCAAAAAAAATGACCACAGTAACATCTCGCCAAGCCCGCCCCGACCAGCAGCCACGAGCCCGCAATATGCCTTAGTACCCCCTAATAATAGTGGCTCGGGTCAGGTTTCTTAACCTCTCTACCACCCATGTCCAGGACCGTGACATGATAGTGCCTAGGCAGTCCCCTCTCGGGCCTATAGGTCACCCTGTGTTTGTGTATATTCCTCCCTATACTCCACACTCACATCAGGTGATCTATTCTGTCCTCTGCCCTCCTTCCTGTAACTTCACTCCCCTTATTGACTAGGTACATCTCGATGGTTTCCCTAAGCCACCTTTCCCTGTTCTCTTCTATCTCCTCCATGAGGGGTTCAGGGACATAAGGGTACTCCAACCCGTGGGAAGACTTGTATCGAGCCATAATTGCCCGTTCCGCTCTACTGACCCTAATTAGGTCAGCTCTACCTGCCCTCCCAGGTAGCACCCATGACAGGGGTTCGTCAGGATCCACAGGGTCTGACAGTGTGTCGGGACCCATGGGCTCTATCTCCCTGTGCTCAATCTTATACCACCGTTCCTGCAGCTCTCTGTCTCGCTGTTCAGGGGTGAATTCTCCCTTGGCCCACCAAAAGTCAACTAAATCCTCCCTTCTAATAAGGAATCGCGTACGATCCATCCAGGCCGCATAACCTTCAAAGAGGGGCGCCCACCAACGGTGTTCCTTGAACCTATGTGAATCCCCTGAGTCACTCTCTTCCGCATCCCCCCATGAGAATACCCCCGATGTCCGTGCTGACCGTGGTACGGACCACCGTGATGATCCCAGGGCCTTGTCCTCTGTTTTATTGGTCACAGGAGGCAACCACCGGCCTACCGCGGCCTTGCCTAATTCTCCCCCTCCCCGAGAAATGCCCTCCGTAGCGCAACTGCGCTGTCTTTCCCCAGTCCGTCTCTCCTCCCCCCAAAGGTATGTCCACAAGTTCCAGGCTAGGCGGGGACCCCGGGGAACATGTGATGGGGGCAGGGGTTTTACCTAGGGCGTGGGGTTGGGCGTAGGGGCAAGATGGGATATGCCACAGGACTACGACCCGTTCCCGGCTGTCCATGGACTGCTCCAAGGAGGATAGCTCACCCTCATCTGTCTGCGGGTCTCCCATCCAGCTCTTGGGCCCTTGAGGTGATCGGGGACCTTCACCCGATCGCCAAAGCGTCGCTGCCTCCTTCCCAGCGGTTCCGCCGTCGCCACCGGAAATGATGTCCTCACCGGAACCGGAAGCGCCGCCATCTTGGGTAGGACCCCCATGCGGGATCTCTTCCTCGATGACGACATCCGGAAGCTCCGCCGTCGTCTCCACCGGAAGTGGTATCTCCTCCGCACGTGCGTCTTGGGCCTGGCACGGCCTTGTTCCCGCTACACCGTCTACCGGAGCAAGGTAAGTGAGTGGCTTTCTCTTACCATTCCGCTGGGGTGTAGGCGTCTCTCGCCCGTCGCCACCATGTCCTGAGGCGGAGGGACTCCGTCTCTCGGCTCGCTGATCTGCGGGGACGCCCTGCTTTCCAGGCTGCTACTCACGCTACGGGGTGTCGTCCTCCCCGTTTCTGTCCTGGGCCTCGATTTCACCTCCGCTAGCTCGCGGAGATCCTCATCCGAGTATTCTGCCTTCCCCGACTTAGGGGTCACCGATCGGGGCGATAGTCTTTTATCAGTGCGGTCGGGGAGTGACCCGACCGTCTCGGTTGCTGCTGACCCAGCCGATTTAATCGACTCCAGTCCCCTTTCTCCGGGACTTGCACGATTGATCCACAGTGTACCAGGGGACTCGGCGGAGCGCCTAGCCGTATCCCCCGGGGGGTCAGCAGATTGGATCGGAATGAACGTCGGCATTGGCCATAAGTATAATGTCCCGCATTGTGGGCAGCGTGCCGCCGTGTTAACAATGCCTCCGGGCAGCCCGCATTGTAGGCAGAGCCCGACCACCGTCTCGGTGTTGGCCACCCTGACTACCAGTACCCCGCCGGGTACCGAGTAGGGCTGGGTGGAGACCATAGTGCCCACAGTGGAGGAGCAGGCCATTCTTTTAGTAGGGACCACTTTCAGTATGGGTCTCTCCAGGTCAGTGGTTCCTCGCAACTGACCGGTAGAAGCTTCTGGGCCAGCCACTTCCTGCTTCGGCTCCTCCTTCCGCTGGCATAGCTGGAACCCGCCCCCAGGGGTTGCAATTATGGGCGGATCCCACAGGGGAATAGCATGCCTCTTAATTAAGGCCGCGCCTTTCTCAGTCCTGGTTGGCGCGGTCTGCGTTTTCGCGCCAATTTCCTCATCAGAGTGGGATTCTTGGGCCGCGGCTAGTTCCCGCCTTCTCCTGGCAGCTGCTTTTCGTGCAAAATATCCCTCCTTTTTGCACGTTACCTCCGCGGCCGGAACTACTTCATGTAGTGGCGCCGTCTGGATATCAGTCCCTGGGCCCAGTGGGTGCATTCCCACAATTGAAAGTCACTCCCCCTGGTGGAAATCAGGGGAGGGTCCCATAGACTAAGCGGTTTACTCAGCACAGGGGCCGAGTGAGTCACTGTGCATGAAGGCGCAGCCATAGCTTTCGCGCCATACCCCCCATCAGGGCGGGGCTCTGCTGTTCGTGCCATTCCCGGCCAGCTTTTTGCAAGTCCTGGATCAGCCATTTTCTCTGCGACTGGCCCATGCGGTCTCCCTAGCAAGCGGGAACCGCCATTTTGGGTGGCTTTTAAGCCCGAAATGTCCGTTTGTTTGCTTCCCTCGCTGGGTTCCCCCCCAGTTATCACAATGTCCTCACACTCTTCAAGGGTGGCCCCTCGGTTTCCCAGACAGGACAAAAACGGGGCAGCCACAGCCTTCGCTCCACTCCAGAGCAGATTAGTTAAGGACAGCTCAGCGACAGTTTGCTCTTCAGTGGGGCGCACGCCACGGGTGCCTTCCCCATCAGCCTCTGGTCGCCATGTTGGGCTCTCCGCACCACGCGGATCCTCCATTCCTTGGGTTGTCACGCTCTCGTACCAATTATCGTACATGGGGCTCCGCTCTGCGGGGCAGCCACCACACCAGTACAATAAAGATTGCTCAGATGCACCACCACATGTGTACCTGATCTAGGCTGGACTCATGTTGCACTACCTCAGGCTAGCTACCTCAGGGTTTGGAAGGTCCCACGAGGACCGAAACGTTGGTCATGTTTGTGCTATGTTTATTTTTGAATACAAGTTTTTTTACTTACCTTTGAGTGCTGTCTTGTGTCTGCTCGTGCTGGAGTGGATTACTTTTCTCTTACTATTGGTATAGAACATGCACCGCAAACTATTTATGGTATTGGGAGTGCCGGTTGCCCCATTTTGTTTTATATATATATATATATATATATATATATATATATATATATATATATTGTGACAGAAACCAGGGGTTGGTAATAAACTCCATATACAGGGCTCCCAGGATACTGAACAGTTTCTGTCCTGTCTAAGCTGAACAGGGCAGCCTCGTGGTACAGGCACTCCATTCCACAGTTTGTCTGCTGCCTGTTTTCTGTCACCTGTCATGCTGATTAGAGTTCAGGTATATAAGACCTGTTTCCTGTTTCCTCTGAGCCCCGCCCAAGAGCCTGGAAGGCTGCTGAACTGCAGAGGGGTGAGAAAGCCTCTTTCCCAAATCGCTTCATTCATTCTGTTAGTTTGTCTAAAGACTGCAAAGGTACTTATTTTGTTGGTGGAAGTGGACAAGCCACTTCCAACTCTGAGTCAGGGACATCTAAGTTTAAGTTATCGCTCAGACGAGCAGCTTTTTGTTTGGCTTTGTTTTCTGTTTAAACTGTGGCAGTCTCAGTGCCTGGGACTGAATAAACCAGGCATAGCCTGTTTAAAGGAACAGTACGTGACGTCTCATCATTTAACCTACCCTAAAAGACCGTGTTCTAACAGTCCCGGACAGACGGCGGAGCCCCGGAGTAAGCCGTTTGTCACATATGGTGGCGAATGCGGGCAGAACACTGAAAGGTCTGGGGGTTAAAGAACTTAAAAAAAAAAAAAAAAAAGAAGGTTTTTTTTTCTCTCTCTCCAAACAAGATGGAAGACGTGGTGAGTGCGCTGGTACGCAATGTCGCTGTCCAGAAAGACGCGAATGAAGCCCAGCAACAGGCGAGTGAAACCCAGCGACAGCTGTTAATAGCCCAGCAAGAGACTAATGCAAACCAGCAAGAGACAAACCGCCTGCTGAGAGAGGAGCAAAAGCGGTTCGCTCAGGGCTTACAGCAGGAACTCGAGATCCTGAGGGGGACTATCAGTAACCTTCCACTGGCAGAGGCAGCCCCAGTTCCGAAAATGACCAGGGCAAGCCACTACCTTCAGAAGATGGGACCCTCGGATGATGTGGAAGCCTATCTTCTCACGTTTGAACGCACGGCACAGAGAGAGGGATGGCCAGAAGCTGAGTGGGCTGGTCTAATCGCACCCTTCCTAAGCGGCGAACCCCAGAAGGCTTACTTTGATCTAGAGCCAGCCGAAGCTAACGTCTATGCAAAATTGAAGTTCGAGATCCTCGCCCGCCTCGGCGTAACCACGGCTGTTCGTGCCCAAAGGTTTCACGCATGGTCCTTCACGATGGATAAAGCCACCCGAAGCCAGATGTATGACCTCATCCACCTCGCCCGGAAGTGGCTACAACCCGAGATCAACTCAGCAAGCCACATCGTGGAACGGTTGGTCATGGACCAGTTCTTGAGGAAACTTCCCTCTGCCTTACGCCGTTGGGTCAGTCGGAGTGACCCCCACAATGCGGATGAGCTTGTGGCCCTTGTAGAAAGGTACAGTGCAGCAGAAGAGCACCCGCAACCCACAGTCGTGGAGCAACCCCACTATCCGAGGTTCCAGGACTCTTCCAGAGACGGTAAAAGGGTACCGGGGTTAAGGGGCGCTGAAGAGCGGCGACCACCTTCACGCCGCTCCAGCAACAGTGGTTCGCACACTAAGGGCAATAGCCAACATGGGGAGCCGGGAAAAGGCTCTAAGTGGGACACAGACTATGTACCTAAATGTGTAAATTGTCATGAGAGGGGCCACACAGCAAAAATCTGCCCACTAAATGATGAGCCCATGCAATGCAACAGCGTGGAACCTTATTCGCTGTTGTCCCAATGTATGGGCCCTAGCCCAGAGGACCCCTTGAATAACCATCTGTGGGCATTTGTAAAGGTTAATGGTAAGAGGGTTCGGGCACTTCTTGACTCTGGGAGTATGGTCACACTAGTGTCCGAATACCTATTGCCCATTAAGAAGAAACAGGTAAACAGTTCACAAAGAGTGGCAATTTGTTGTATACATGGGGATAATCATGAATATTCCACTGTTGATGTTTTTTTTTAAACAGAATTTGGTTCTTTAGATTTCAAGGTGGGTGTTGTACCCAAACTGGCACATGATGTGTTAATAGGGACCGACTTTCCCCATTTTCTAAAAATGTGGTCCCCAGCTCAGAATAGCGCCCAGAGTTCAATAGCAGACCATAACGAAGTGTTAGAAGAAACAAATCCTTTCCCTTTTTCAGAAATGGAGGTTGACGAGGGCCCAAATAAGAAGGGGGAAAAGGAGGAGTGCTGTGAAATTCCCTTCCCCATCACTACTTTGGTAGGGAATACCCCAAATCAAGATGTTGATCAGGCACTTACCACCCCAGTACAGGATAAGACCCTCGCTGACCTAGAGGTCAGTCCTGGGAGTTTTAAGAAGGCCCAGTGGGAGGACCCCACATTAGCGGTAGCAAGGGGAAATATACGGGACCAGAATAGTACTCATGGCCAACCAGATAGGTCACTTGCTTACCCCTACTTCGAGGTAGAGAACGACCTAGTATATCGGGTTGATAAAAGAAAATCAGTTACAACTAAACAATTGTTGGTACCACGGACATTCCGTAACGTAGTATTACACCTCGCACATAGTCATCCATTGGGGGGACACCTAGGGGTGGAAAAGACAAAAGAAAAGGTTCTCCGAAGCTTTTATTGGCCTGGGGTTCTGGCAGAAATTACAAACTATTGTTCCTCATGCCCAGAATGTCAGATCACCGCCCCGTTCAAAGCATACCGCAGCCCATTGGTACCCCTTCCCATAATAGAGGTACCATTTGACCGGATTGCTATGGATCTAGTAGGACCCCTAATAAAGTCTGCTAGGGGACATCAGCATATATTGGTAATATTAGATTATGCTACCCGATATCCGGAGGCAGTTCCCCTACGTAGCACCTCTGCTAAAAACATAGCAAAAGAGTTAGTACTTCTGTTTTCCTGGGTCGGAATTCCTAAAGAGATCTTATCTGACCAGGGAACACCATTTATGTCCCAAGTAACAAAAGAGCTATGTAAACTCCTAAAAATCAAGCATCTCAGAACCTCAGTCTATCATCCACAAACAGATGGTTTAGTGGAAAGGTTCAATAAAACCTTAAAGAGCATGTTACGCCGGGCGGTCGATAAGGATGGGAAAAACTGGGACTGTTTGTTACCATACCTGTTATTTGCCATTAGGGAAGTTCCCCAGTCATCCACAGGCTTCTCCCCGTTTGAACTATTGTATGGCCGACATCCAAGGGGCTTACTGGATATAGCCAAAGAAACTTGGGAACACGAGGTTACCCCTTACAGAAGTGTAATAGAGCATGTTGCCCAAATGCAGGACCGCATTGCTGCAGTCCTACCCATAGTGAGGGAACACATGGAGAAAGCTCAAGAAGCACAAAGGAATACGTATAATAAGGGTGCTAGGGTCAGAATTTTTTTTCCAGGTGATAGGGTACTAGTTCTGGTTCCCACCGTGGAGAGTAAATTCCTTGCTAAATGGCATGGGCCATATGAGGTCTTGGAAAGAGTGGGAGAAGTAAATTATAGGGTAAGGCAGCCAGGTAGGAGGAAACCTGAGCAAATTTACCATATAAACCTACTCAAGCCCTGGAAAGATAGAGAGGTCTTGTTAACCCTAGTACCGCCAGGTCCGTCAGAGAATCAAGAAACTGACCCAGAGGTTAGCATAGCTGAAACACTGTCCGTGCATCAGAAACGAGAGGTCCAGAGTTTAGTGAGAAGGAACAAAGAAATCTTCTCTACACAGCCAGGTAAAACTAACGTAATTAAACATGACATAGTCTCTGAACCGGGGGTCCGAGTTAACCTTAAACCGTACCGAATCCCAGAGGCCAAGAGAGAGGCTATAAGTTTAGAGGTTAAAAAAATGCTAAAACTAGGCGTAATTGAGGAATCCCAAAGTGGGTGGAACAGCCCTATAGTTTTAGTCCCAAAGCCAGACGGTACAACAAGGTTTTGTAATGACTACCGGAAACTAAACGCGGTGTCAAAATTTGATACTTATCCTATGCCCAGGGTGGATGAACTTGTAGAGAGACTGGGCAAAGCCCGATATCTCACAACCCTAGACCTAACAAAAGGGTACTGGCAGGTTCCCCTCACAGAAAGGGCAAAAGAAAAAACAGCCTTCTCAACCCCAGACGGCCTCTTTCAATATAAGGTGCTGCCTTTTGGCTTACATGGAGCTCCCGCCACATTCCAAAGAATGATGGATAAAATTTTAAAACCACATGTTCAGTACGCTGCCGCCTACCTGGATGATGTGGTAATCCATAGTGAAGATTGGCAGTCCCACCTTCCAAAGGTCCAAGCTGTGCTCGACGCAGTTCGGTCTGCTGGACTAACTGCTAACCCCGCTAAATGCACTATTGGTCTGGAGGAGGCCAAGTATCTGGGGTATTCTATTGGTAGAGGGTTACTCAAACCACAAACACTCAAAGTAGAATCGATACAAAATTGGCCAAGGCCAGTCACAAAAAAACAAGTAAGGACCTTTTTGGGGTTAATTGGCTACTATAGGAGGTTTATTCCCAATTTTGCAACTAAGGCAACCCCACTAACCGACCTCACAAAAGCAAGAGGACCGCTAATGGTAAAGTGGTCCCCCGAAGCCGAACAGGCCTTTAGAAGCCTGAAAGAAGCTCTCTGTGCCCAACCAGTGTTGGTCACACCTGACTTCTCCAAAGAGTTCGTAGTCCAAACCGACGCATCTGAGGTAGGGCTGGGGGCGGTACTCTCCCAGGAGTCTCAAGGGGAGGAGCACCCCATCCTTTATTTAAGTAGGAAACTAAATCCCCAGGAGAAAAATTACTCCATAGTCGAGAAAGAGTGTCTCGCAATAAAGTGGGCTGTAGAGACACTCAAGTATTATCTGTTGGGGAGAAAGTTCCGATTGGTCACAGATCATGCACCCCTTACCTGGATGTGTCAAAATAGGGAGAAGAACGCTAGGGTGACCAGGTGGTTCCTAAGCCTACAGCCCTTTAAATTTTCTGTGGAACACAGGTCGGGGCACAAACATGGCAATGCCGACGGGTTGTCAAGGATGCACTCCCTAATATCCATGGTCGCTCACCCCTCGAGGTCTGAGCTGGGGGGGAGGATATGTGACAGAAACCAGGGGTTGGTAATAAACTCCATATACAGGGCTCCCAGGATACTGAACAGTTTCTGTCCTGTCTAAGCTGAACAGGGCAGCCTCGTGGTACAGGCACTCCATTCCACAGTTTGTCTGCTGCCTGTTTTCTGTCACCTGTCATGCTGATTAGAGTTCAGGTATATAAGACCTGTTTCCTGTTTCCTCTGAGCCCCGCCCAAGAGCCTGGAAGGCTGCTGAACTGCAGAGGGGTGAGAAAGCCTCTTTCCCAAATCGCTTCATTCATTCTGTTAGTTTGTCTAAAGACTGCAAAGGTACTTATTTTGTTGGTGGAAGTGGACAAGCCACTTCCAACTCTGAGTCAGGGACATCTAAGTTTAAGTTATCGCTCAGACGAGCAGCTTTTTGTTTGGCTTTGTTTTCTGTTTAAACTGTGGCAGTCTCAGTGCCTGGGACTGAATAAACCAGGCATAGCCTGTTTAAAGGAACAGTACGTGACGTCTCATCATTTAACCTACCCTAAAAGACCGTGTTCTAACAGTCCCGGACAGACGGCGGAGCCCCGGAGTAAGCCGTTTGTCACAATATATATATATATATATACAGTTATATTTGCCAGTGTATCTACACTATCTATATCTACCAGTGTAGATAAAATAGTTCTAATAAATCCCAATAATTATGTACTATTATGATCCCTTTGAAAAAGTTGGCCGTGACTGACGAAACGCGTCAGGGAGCGTCATTACGTCAGACGCACTGGCATTGAAGTCAACACGAAGCGCTGGAGCGGACCTATCCATGCGCAGGTGCTAAAGAGATTTCACTACACGGAACTGATTTCTTGGACTTTTAACAGCACACCAGCCCTGGAAACCTGCGGGGACGCTGATCCTTTACCAACGGAGCCTGGGACTGTCCCAAAGAGCTTGCAGTTTGAACCGGATGGTGGTGATTATTATCACATATGCCTGATTTTATTGTACTTTTGTAAGTGCATTTTTTACCCCCCCTCCCCCCTTCCCCTCATTAAATTTACAATTTTACGCTATGGGCGTGCGCTCTCTCCTCTTTTTTCCCTTATATATATATATATATATATATATATATTTATATAAAACTGATCTTTACTATACACAACAAAGTAGAATAATAGAATAATAGCATACACACCCTTGGGTGTATATATATATATATATAAAACGGATCTTTACTATACACAACAAAGTAGAATAATAGAATAATAGCATACACACCCTTGGGTAGCTAGCCCCAAATAACCCTGAGGTTACCTCTTACAAATATATGTATCCCAGGGCAGCGCTACCCTACCTTAGCCAGATGATGCACATTAGGTACCTTCCTGGATACTCCAGTACCCAGGTGCAGCGGGGCCTCCGACAGCAATGTCCCCTCTCGCCTAAGGTCTCGGTCCTCCACATGGTGTGGACTCCAGCCAGAATGTGTCACACAAATATCCCTACAGCAACAAGCTGGTCCCAGGCCGCAGTTCGCCGCATGGACGTCCGCCTACCGGTACAGCAGTGCAGTGACTGATATAAGGGGACGAGTCCCTATCTGGGGCCTTCCCTACAACACTTAACTGGTTGTGACTCAGGGCCTAGCTGAGGGCCTAAGGGACAAGGTCTGGCCTAATCCAGGAAGCTACTGCTCCCTGGACACTACCTTCCAACTTGCCGCCTCTGTCAGCTCTGGTTTGTGGACTCTCCGCCCACAGAGGATATACTGTTCCTTCAGGCTGCTTCCAGCCCATTGGCTGGATCAGCCCACGTGATCTCCCTTCCCCCGAAGATTCTGGGACTCATAGTCCAGCTTCAGTCTTTGCGGAGCCAAATCCAAGATGGCCACCGCGCTGACCACCCTGCACATGCGCACCCCTCTCCAAGATGGCCACCCCCTGCCAACTCCCTGATCGCGCGGAACTCCGCCGATCAGCCGAGCAGCAATCCCTCACCGGAGGTAAGGAGGGGGACTCTGCTACATCTAGTTCATCATCAGGATCACATACCAGCTACTACAGTAGTTACTGTGGAAACACAGGAAAGCTATCAATTTACTAAGGACTTTGAGGCTTGGCATTCAGTACCATCAAAAGACATTTGATAATGATTACAAATGCATTTCTTCACCATGTAAATGTTAAAACATCATTTAAAAAAAAAAGTTTGGCAAATATATTTTTTGTTTTGACGCATTTGTTTACCATGGAAATGTTTTAAATATTATTTGAAAACCCTTATGTAGGTTTTTTTTAGAATTTGTGTTACACACGTCCATCAAGTTCAACCTATGCTAAATTTAGACAACAGATACTTTATCCTATATTTGTATGTATGTATATTGATCCAGGGGAAGGCAAACAAAAAACCCCAGTGAAATATCATCTAATGATATCTCAAACATCTTCCTTTAGAATAGGTTTAACATATAAACATACTCCACCTCCTCTTCTATTTGCTCGATCTTTCCGAAAAAGGGAATAACCCTCTAAATTAACTGCCCAGTGATGAGTTTCATCCCACCATGTTTCAGTAATGCCTATGATATCATACTGCTCCCTAGTAGCTATTAATTCAAGATCCCTCATTTGATCTGTCAGGCTTCTTGCATTAGCAAGCATGCGTTTAAGTTTTTTCAGTCTGTACTATTATCTTATCTGCTGCTGCCTTTCTAATCCAATTGGGTTTAGTCTTTAGAGGTCTTCAAGTATTATCTGTATTTACTATGAGTGTCTCACAGCTTGCCAAACTCGTACTTGCCCCAATTCTACCACCATGACCCTTATAATTTTCCCATCCCTATCTATTCTTTTTAGGTCATTATTTGTTTTTGTCCATCCCCCATAGGGTAATGCAATAATAATCAATACAGTATCCTTGGTCAGTAAAATAATTTCATCCAATCCATTGCAAATGGATGCCATGCGGGCTCCCGTTGCACCAAAAGGAGTTAACATAAAAGAACTCCGCCAACAATAAAAAGATTTAACAAGTGTCAAGCTAAGTAGAGGTGACAATAGTGGTAACCTCGGGCCCCACACCAGATGGGTCCCTCCCTGCACAGGCTATCTTACACCTCCAGCATTTAGTGAGACCTGCAGGGAAGGATGCGTGACTCTTCCACTCCTCCATCCTTCTGTGAGACATTGGTGATTGAGGACAGGCCTCCTGTGAGCATACAGGTACAGCAGCACGCATAGTTGCCAGCGGGTTTTCCTCCATAGGGAGATTCAGACCTGGGGTGCCCGAGAGAATTAGAATCCAAATTATAGGAAGCCATGTTCGTACCGTCCAAACAGGAGATCCGTAAGTAGGCCGAGTAGGTCCATGAGTCTGCCCCCTATGTGGTCGCTGTGGGAAACGTCCCAGGTGCCATTCCCAAACCAAATATGTCCATCTTTGAGGCGCTTTCCTGGGCTAGCCGCTGCCCGATCCCTAGGCCAAAAATGGGGCCCTACCAACAGATTGAGTGTAGTTCTTTTGGCCGCCTGCGATGAGATAAGCGAAGATGATGCCCGTCAGGCCTGGCATTTTCCGGGAGCCCCGCCAGGGGGGTGCCCGCTCATATACCCTGATCTCCCAATAAGGATGGAAGATTTCAGCCTCGACCAGCACCTGAGATACTGTTAGGGACTGAGGTTCTGCACCCCGCAGATAGCCCCAAAAAGAATGAAGCTAGTCCATAGATAGCTCACAGCTGCCTATCGGCTTGCTTCAGTTGCTGCTCGTCTGGGGGCTTTGATGTAGAGGAAGTACTACTGAAAGCTTTCTATGGCATACGGCCTAAGCCGCTGGAAGAAGAGGAGTTTGAAGAGTGGAGGGACCATGCTGTGCAAGTGCTGCCAGAATGGTCATGCTCTGATGCAATAAAGAGACAGAGGATCGTAGAGTGCCTGCGGCCCCCAGCCGCCAATATAGTGCGACTATATCGTGAGTGTCACGTGGAGGCAGATGCCCAAGCTCTAATCCTGGCCTTGATTAAAGCATATGGCACTAAGGACGACACCATCGCTTTAATGGCCCAGTTCCATGCCCTCAAACAAAGGGAGGGGGAAGAATTATCGGCGTTTCTCCGACGGCTGCAATTGGCATTGTGGACCCTGATTAACAAAAAGGTCATCCATCTGTCTGAGCTACGGTAGATGACTTCCGAACTAAGCAATTCCTGCGGGGAGCATCGCTGACACACCCACTCATTGCCAGGATCAGCTGCACTATTTCTACCGAGAATCCACTATATTTTGAAGACCTAATGGATCAAATACAAGACCAAGAGACTATCCTGCAGTTCCATACTCCCAAGACGTCCCGGGAATCTTCCAAAGGAGAGAGTAAGGCAACTTCATCCATGAAGCCTAGTGCGAAGGAGAACATTGAGGAAAGTACCTCCCCAGGGTCCCCCACGACAGACCCCTCAAACAACTTGGAGCTCGGCTCCCATCCATGGTCCCAGTGTGACCAGAAGTAACTGCTGCAAGACCTGCAACAAATAAGGTCATTTTGCACGGGAATACCCGAAGTCAACCACTTCCACCCCTGGAGCCATGGCCTTCACCGTTCACTCGGCGGAGCAGCCGTACACGACATTGGATAGTGCCTTTGCACTTAGTCCTGAGAAAGAGCCCCAACCATAAGCCTACAATTGAGTAGGACCTGTGGCCATAATATGAGTCCTAGTGGAAGGAATCTACGCCTCCGCATTAGTGGACACTGGCTCTCAAGTGACCATCACCTACCGGCCATTTTATGATCTATACCTCAAGCATCTGCCTATGCAGTCGGCAGAGAAAATGAAGTTGTGGGGCCTCAATAGCAAAGACTACCCCATTGATGGCGTGCTTCAAGTATGGTTGGATATACCGCAGCTTAATACCAGCAAAACCCACCCCATGGAGGTTGAAGCCTTGGTATGTCTCGAACCCCAGGAACATCCAAATTTCCCTATTATATTAGGGACCAACGCGGATGTGGTGCGATCCTTGATCTGGGCCTATCGTCAAGAAGCCGGAGAATTACCTTTATCGTCCCTGCGGATTCATCCGGTCTTCAAGGAAGAATACTATCGAATCTCTGCACGAGAGGGTATGGACAATTCTTCAACCTTGAAAAGGGGTTGACAGAGATTCCACCAGGGGGAGTGAGACACATGGCTGCTGTACCTAACTATCTGGGTTGGGATGAGAGAGACTGGTACTTTTCACTAGAAACCACGCCCAAAGAGGACACGATGAGAGGTTCAAAGTAGTGCCAGAAATGGAGTGGAAGTCCTCGCTTCCTCGTTGGTTCACAGTGTCTATACAGAACATCTCGCCTCACCCTATCCGGTTTGACGTTGGTCAAGCCCTGGGTCGAATATACATGGTTGAGCAAGTGGAATCCCTGTCAAATGTGCAGGGATGCCAACAGCCATTGTTGGCATCCCGGGCCCCGTGTGTGGCCGTTTAAAAAAAAACCCGCAGTGTGGCTGCACCCGGCGCCGGGTCTCTCTGACGGCAGTGTCGGAAGTCAACTGGGCTACCCTTCTGGCGCGCCAGCGTCAAAGGGAGGCCAGGCACATGCGTGAGCCAGATAGGTGCCTGCAGCGGGGCAGGGTCGGCGGCAACTGCTGTGACCAGCCCCTGGTCCCCCCGCAGTACTGCAAGCCGTTGGGCACCAGCGGTACCACCAGATACCGCCCCCCCCGCAGCACTGTCACCCCCCCCCTGCAGCACTGCTACCCCCCACGCCCGGCTAACCCCCACGCCCGCCCCCCCCCCACAGCACCGCCACCCCCCATGCCGGCCCCCCCGCAGTACTGCCACCCCCCGAGACAGGCCCCCCTTTCAGCACTGCCACCCCCCACAGCCGGCCCCCCTCGCAGCACAACCACCCCCCACGGCTTGCCCCCCTCACAGCAACGCCGGGCCCCCCCGCATAACCACCAGCCACCGCCACCCCCCCCCGCAGGACTGCCGCGGCCCCCCATTGTGCCGCCAGTCACTGCCCCCCTGCAGCACTACCGGGCCCCGCCACAGTACCGCCAGCCACCACCCTCTGCAGCACAACCACCCCCCCCGCAGCACCGTCAGGCCCCGCCGCAGTACTGCCAGCCACCGCCCCCCCACTGTACTGCCATTCACTGCCCCCCCTGCAGCACCGCCGGGCCCCACGCACTACCGCCAGCCACCGCCCTTTCCGCAGAAGCGCCGGGCCACCCCCGCAGTACTGCCAGCAACCGCCCCCCCCCCCCCCCCAGCACTGCCGGGCCCCCCGCAGTACCGCCAGCCCCCCTCATAGCAATAGCACCACTGGGACCCCCACATTACCGCCAGCCACCGGCCTCCCTCGCAGCACTACTGGGCCCCCCCGCAGTAACACCAGCCCCCAGCCCCCTTGCAGCACTGCCGGGCCCTCCACAGTACCGACAGCCACTACCCCCCCTCACATTACTGCCAGCCACCAGCCACCCTCGCATTACTGCCAGTCACCGGCCCCCCTCACGACACTGCTGGGCCCCCCACAGTACCTCCAGCCACCGGCCCACCTTGCAGCACCACTGGGCCCGCCTTGGTACCTCCAGCCACTGGCCCCCCTCGTAGCACCACTGAGTCCCCCCGCAGTTCCGCCAGCCTCCCCTCCCCACCACCACCGGGCCCCCTGTAGTACTGCCAGCCACTGCTCCCCCCCGTAGCACCGTCACCCACCCCTGAGGCTGCAGCAGCGGCCCTCCTGCAGCCACACACCCCACAGCATCGCCTCTGCCCTCACCCCCATGGCCGCAGTAATAGCCCTCCTGAAGCTACCCGCCCCCCTCCGGGGAAGTGGAATTCCGCCTGTGAGAAGGCCGTCATGGAACTTAAGAAGAGTCTCACTGACGTTCCTGTCTTGGCCCATGCAGACCCAGAGCAACTGTACGGATTGGGAGAGGTATTACACCAGAAATACCCTGCAGGCCTCCGGCCTGTAGCCTATGTAAGCCGCAGTCTGACTGCTCAAGCGTTCCCCACCAAGGACCCGAAAGCTCTTACCGTTGCCAAAATACTGTGGGAAAAATACTTTATTCATTACGGTGTACCAAATCGGATGCACTCCGACCAAGGGAGGGACGTCGAGAGCAAGCTGATCAAGGAGCTCCTAACTCTGCTTAATATCGAGAAATCTCGCACAACTCCCTACCATCCTGAAGGAAATGCCCTTCCGGAATGGTTCAACCAAACCCTACTAGATATGCTGGGGACCCTGAAGGACTCTGAGAAGTCTGGATGGAGCAAGTACATGGAACATATGGTGCATGCTTACAATTGCACCAGACACGAGTCTACTGGTTATTCACCCTATTTTCTGATGTTCGTTTGGGAGGCCAGACTACCAATAGATATCTGCCTAAGGGTGTCCATCGACGGGGTACCAAACATGACCCACTACAAGTATGTACAGCGGCTGAAGGACAACCTCCAGAGAGCTTACAGCTTGGCAGAAGAAGCCACAGCCAAACTAGCTTCCCGTCTACCGCATCAAGGATTCTGAGTGCCAGATAAAGGTCTGGCACCTAAATCATTTGCTACCTATTCCCCAAGTAAGGGAGAGTGACACCAAGCCCTCGGCCGTAACACCTTCACGAGTACAGGAAGATTCCAGTAGAGCCCCAGATGCCTTAGTGGAAAAGAACTCAGATCCCATGGAAAGTACTTCTTCTAATACACAAGGAGATTGGTGGACAGCACCAGAGGAAGAATCAAGAAAGGGTTTTGTCAGTCAGGTACCATATCCAGTGGCTTCAACAAGTCGACCTCTCGACCCAAGGAGTCCAAGTTTCATTCCTAATATAGACACTGTAACTCAAGAGTCACACCTTATGAGAGGGCCAGGGCCTCAAGCCAATGGTAGCCTCTCCAACCAAGAAGATGCTGGAGAAGAGTGAGATGCACTCCAGTGAGAATGGTGTATGATTCGCTAGGGGAACCTCACTATGAGTCTCATCAGCTGTCTCAGAGCCGGTTTGCCTCTATAATGTCCGTGCTCTCTGAAATTTTCAATATTGTTTAGATGCTATTGTACAGAGTTAAATTGTATGTATGATATGCATTTTTATTATATGTGATTGTACATACTGTATATTTTTCTCAAGCGGGGTAGTTCACTCACAGACTCACACACTCACTTATTCATTGAAAGGGAGGGGGCCCACATGTGCAGCAGTTCATCCAGGGCTTGCTTGTCCTCCACATGCGGCCAGCTGGGAAGCCGGGCTGGGGTTCGGGCAGCCGGGCGGGGGGTCAAGCAGCCGGGCGGGGGGGTTGGTAGGCCGGGCGGGGGCGTCGGGCAGCTGGGCGGGAGGATGTGAAGCCGAGCGGGAGGTGCGGGCAGGCGCCAGGCTCCAATCTGTGCCTCAGCAGAGGCTGTCTCCTCAGCTCCTTGATGCTGCGTGACATCATGAGGTCACGAGCATCATGTTGGCATGGCAACAAGGCGTCTGACGCCGCGCACCCATTGCAGTTGGAGAAGAAGGAAAATATGCCCGTAGAAGCGAGGGGTCATATAGCGCGAGCGGGAAAATTGCATGCGCTGCTTGGGTGGCCATGAGGAGGTCGCCACGGTGGCAATTCCAGTCGCCCGGGACGTGCGGGCGACCGGATTTGTCAAACACTGTATAAAGATATATATATTTTTTTTTTATATATATATATATAAAAAAAAAATATATATATATATATATATATATATATATATATATATATATACACACAGTATATATATGGAGTCATTTCGCCCATGCTGGGATCCCTCATAGGTGGAGGCACTGCATGGAGAGAGCTCACCCCAGGCTCCCAGGAGCAGAGGCTCAGGTCTCCTATGAGCATACAGGTACAGCAGCACGCGTAGTTGCCCGCGTGTTTTCTTTTAAACATAGCGAAAGTGTGCTACATATACATATTCTGTTTTCACAGGATTCAAATAAGTAAACCAGTTACTTTAAGGGGGATTGAATCTTTCTATGCCAATTACACTGACAAGTTGTTTTGCAATGTGTTAAACCGCACCTTTAAACACTTACTATTATAATTAATTGCTTCTTTATCCACCTCATTTACGAGCTATAACCTATGCAAAAGTGTAGACACAGGAACAGACGGTTTGTTTAATGGCTGTTACTGTATATACAGACACAAGAAAACTTGTGTGTATAGTTTCTTTATTGATTTTTTTATCCACCCCATTGTACAGTAAAAGGCACACAATTTGAATACATCGCTTTGGAATTCCAAACCTGTTCCAGTCTTTAAAAGAGTCATAAAAACAGACAATTAGTACAATATACTGTCACTATACATCTTCCTCTTTTTTTATTGGTGTTGGCCTGAACCTTTAGTCTGCTCTATTGAGCAAGAACACTCAATACAGTACAGTACATCTCTTTTGTGCTGAATTGGCATGGATGCGCCTAAGGTCAATTTACTGTGCCACAGCTTTAATTTCACTCATGTTGTGAAGAAAAAGAAAGATTAGATGACTCTGCAGGCAAGCAGGATGTGGTTGTTCAGAAACAAAAAACTTGTTTCTTGTCTTTTATATTTCACATTGCTCACAGTTTCTATTTTGGGGTTTTTAAAGCAGAAGGACAGAATACTGACATGATAATAATTTTGTGATCTAGACGGCTTATTTTTTTAATTTTATTTTTTGCAATAATATGGTTTTGTACTTATTTTGATGTGCCCAATTAAATTTAAAAGTTAAAAGGCAGGGGAAACTACCACTTTAATGGGCTATTGAGTTAATTGTAGTTACCACTTGCCTTCTCAAATGAAAGTGTGCTCGACAAAGCCTGTAACCTCAGAATATCAAAATATGAGCCTAACAATACATATTTTATTAAAGAAAACAAACGTTTGTCTGAGAAAGTATGCCATCGTTTGTGTTGGAAATGTTGCAATTGTATGCGTTTTTAGACTATATTCGGTCTTGTAGGACTGAACTCAAAACATTTTTATCATCCTATTTCCCGGCAATCTGCTACGTTGAAATTGTCCTCATGTTACTTTGAACAGCAGCGATGATGAGCGAAGGGCTGGATGCAACGGTTAAGATCAGTGACATTTTGTTACTTCTTTCACAGTGTTTCCAGGGGAGCATGGCCTGCAAAGATTAGATTTTATTTTGTAATGCTAGTACTGCAAATATGTTTTGAAACATAACTCTTCATCCATTAGGATGAGACTGTGAGCTCCTATGCCTATTGTCATATGATGTTGATCCACAGGGAAAAAAATAAAGCTAGATGAGCCAGCAGCTAAAAGCCTAATATTATCTGTGGCTCTTACATTGTCCCACAAGAAAGCAAAAAAATAATACGTATACTAGCACAGTCGATTAAAAATGTCCTAATATTTCTTATTGATCACGACTGATTTAGCTAGGTAGAAAAGTCGAAAATAACTATAGATTTATAAAACCAAAAGAGTATGTATGTATGTACAGTATGCCTTTTACCCCTGATGAAGTCACGTGCAGTGACGAAACGAAACGCGTAGGGACGACACGCACCTATGCATGACGTCATCCCGCTATCACGTGAGCTTCGTGTATTGAGACACTTTCTTATTCCACCCACTGCAGTGGTAAGCGGGACAATTGATTGCTTAAACAGCAAGAATTTAGCCCTGTTTATCCTGGGGTCATTCCTGGAGGAGTTCTTCATACAGAACTTTTGTTTCCTGCACTGACTTGGGAGCACATCAAGGATCCCTGGCGGAGGCACGATTACCATCTCAGTATTTTCTCTCATGAGATTATATTACTCTAAATGCTGATTGTTCCAGCTACACTTGTGAGTGTGTTTTTTAAAAGATTACAAGCCTTGTGAATAAATGTAAACAGAATTATGCTATGTGGCACGCGCATCCTCTTCTTTCCTTTTACATATACTGTATATAAAATCTCAAAGCATAAAAGACAGCACTAAGTGCACTAACAGGGACCAGACTCGGACCCCTGAATATAGGTAAATATTGTGGCTATGATGGAAAATGCTGAACCAATCTGCAATATACTAGTCAGTGCTGTGGATAAATAGTGTAATTATACAACTATAACACAATCATATTAAAAAAAAAATCCATATTATATAGCAAACATGATGTGCGTGTGAGGTATAGAATAAAAAGCACAAATATGTCCTTTGGAGACCCAGGCTGCTTCCTTCGAGGAATTAACCACTTCCTGTGTTGGAACCTAAGAAAAAAATAAGAGAGAAAGGGCACGCTCCCAGTGTAAAATCATAAGGACCATTTAATAAAACAAGGTGAATCTGCAATCGTCAAACTCACAAACGCCGGCAGGTTATAGGCATGTATGAGATATACTCAAGCTCCATCTCAGCTGCTGAAATGGTACAGATGTCCGTCGTGCTCGACTCTGTTCGCCGCCATCCAGACGCCAATGGTGTTTCCGGAAACCGGAAATGACGCTTACACCCTGGAAATTCATCCTCCGGTGATCGGTAGCATTTGCATCAGATTCCCCCTTGGTTAGAGTTCCTCCCATCCATCCAGCCACTACTGCAGTAACAGTTCCCGGCGTGAGACAAACTTTTTTTCTCTCCCAACGCGTTGCACTTCACAACTTCACCAGAGGTAGATGCTGTCCTGAGTAAGCGTGTATTTATATCGGAAACCCCAGCTGATAGCAATTGATGATGCTCAATCATATAAAGATACAGTAATTATTCAAAAGACATAAATTACAACATGTTGCAACATCCAAATACAGACACAGGATCTACATTTGACAACAAGATAAGAGATATCTCTAATGGATGCAAACTGTTTTTTTTTGTCATCCAATAAAGATGGTTCCTGATATATATTTTATGAATAGCACTCTGGAATTAACTGCATTTATAGCATAAGGACTACAACATTAATAGCTCCAAATATTAGGTACTGGAGATAGTAGGGATAGACCAGGTATATAGAATAGGAAACAACCAATAGGATATTATATATATACCACATGAGCACTGTTAAAATACCAATAATGTCATTAATAATGATATTAAAGCTGCAGTTCAGTCTTTTTTTTTTTTTTTTATTATTTTTTTACTTCAATAGTTTCATGTGGGCAATCTCTACTTACCTAAAGAACTGAATAGCTGCAGGTCAATTCGTTCTCCATGTATTGATCGGCGAAATTTGGTGACATAATTAGTGAAGGGATCTGTTTTTTTTTCTGCTTCTGTCCGTCAGTGGAATCTCATGAATATTCATGAGTCTCCCAGTGACGTGTGCTCGCTCCCGATCTGCCGCTGTGTGGTGTCCCCCTTCTGTGCTCCCTGTGCCTGCCTCCCTGCCCGTGCAGGAGATGGAGGAGGGTTTGCGCTGCCCCCGGAGGGGTGGGGGGGGGGAGCGGGTGATGTGTCCACCTTCTGTGCTCCCTGTGGCTGCTTCCCTGCCCGTGCGGGAGATGGAGGAGGGTTTGCGCTGCCCCGGAGGGGGGGGGGGGGTTGCAGCAAGGTGGTGTGTGTGAGATTATATATATATATATATATATAGTGTTCGACAAACCTATACATTTGCATGCCCCGGGCGAGTGGATTTAACATCGTGGCGAGCTCCTATTGGCCCAAGCAGCACACATGTGGTACTAGGTGGCGAGTAGATTTTTTTGTTCGGCGAGTAGATTTTTTGGTGATTTGTCAACCACTGTGTGTGTATATATATATATATATATATATATATATATATATTATATATATATATATATATATGAAAAAATCATCTCAGTTGGCACACTGTAAACATAAGTAAGATGCTGATGCTAGCCCCATATGCACATGTAGAAAGTAGATTTTACCAGATTGGAGTCCGGAAAAAACGAGACAGCACACAGTCCAGTAGTTCCAATGAAGTTGTATTCAAAGTAACATGGCACCACCTCCAACGTTTCGGTCCACTCAACGTGACCTTCCTCAGGGACGTGCAATAAGTGAATGCTAATCCACCACCTTATATACCCAAACAAATCAAAATTAAAATGAACTCACCCGTGCAGGGGCAACATTGCCCGCGAAACCGCGCCGCTGTGACACGCATGCAAATGCTGGAACGCATCGCCATCTTGGATTTACTAATATGAAACGTCCTATTGAACTACGGTGGCCTCAATGGTCCGCCCGTAGGTACAATCGCGCATGCGCGGACTCCTCATGCCGTGACCCGCAGTGTACTGCTGGAACGCATCGCCATGTTGTATCCAGTGGTGTTACATCTTTAACCTAGCTACGGTGGCCCGAATGGTGCATATGGCCACTATAGTGGCGGTTCGCGCATGCGCGAAGCTCCCCTGGCGACTCAGTAAGCAAAATGCGATGTAACGCAGGATCTTTACTATCCTTAAGCTTTCCCCACTATGTGCATGAAAGCGCCCATGCGCCCATGCGGGTCACGGCATGAGGAGTCCGCGCATGCGCGATTGTACCTACGGGCGGACCATTGAGGCCACCGTAGTTCAATAGGACGTTTCATATTAGTAAATCCAAGATGGCGATGCGTTCCAGCATTTGCATGCGTGTCACAGCGGCGCGGTTTCGCGGGCAATGTTGCCCCTGCACGGGTGAGTTCATTTTAATTTTGATTTGTTTGGGTATATAAGGTGGTGGATTAGCATTCACTTATTGCACGTCCCTGAGGAAGGTCACGTTGAGTGGACCGAAACGTTGGAGGTGGTGCCATGTTACTTTGAATACAACTTCATTGGAACTACTGGACTGTGTGCTGTCTCGTTTTTTTCCGGACTCCAATCTGGTAAAATCTACTTTTTATATATATATATATATATATATATATATATAAATATATAAATATATATATCTAAATATGTTCAAATAACGGGGGAAAAAGAGGGGGAAGGGATAGGGAAGAAAAACCTTGCATCTACTTGTACAATATTCATGCCACCATAAGCCAAAGAAAATATACTATTTGCTTTACATGAGTAAGATTTGGCGGTGCTCACGGGTTGTGAATTATGTAAGTGAAAAGAGAAAAAAGTAACCCGTATGGGAGCACTCAGGTATGCAATTGATATATTTGTTTATTTATTTGACACAGTGCAAAAAGGGATGAATAAACAGTACATGATTAAAAACACTTAAAAAAGAGGCATGGACCCCTGTCACGGGTGCTACCCTTAAACACAAGTGAACAGCACTAGGGAACGACACAAGTTGTCAACCCTAAACATGAAAAGGATAGTGACTCAAAAAACACTAGGGTAAATCAAAGTGAATCACAACAGGTTAATGGGTTCAAAGGCACCTATACAAGGCTAAGAATAGTACACACTACACACCAAAAAGTAGACTAGTCAAAATATAAATGACAGTCTCAAAACATCACACATCTGCATAAGCATACAGTAATATAACCAATACCAACAGCGCAAATAAATCATTTGTAGGTAAGATGGTAAGTTGGAATGAAATCCCTAGATGTGTAGAACAATAAAGTTTGTGAATAGCATGTATAGGAAAATGCCTAATGAACGCCTATTAAATAACCTTGTGTTTGTTATCAGTATCCCTAGTGAAAAAATGAAATGTCACAGTCCAGAAAAGTAGTTTGCATAAGTGCTGGGTAGCATAGTTACGTGAACCATGGGTCAGGGGTCCTGCTAGCACCCCCCACTCCGACGCGTTTCGTCCAGAGACTTTGACTAGGAGTGGTGAGGGAACTAAAGCTGGATACTGTTTATATATGGTTGCTTTTCGCGCCAAAAACGGATGGGGGCGGCAGCAGCTGCAGGTGCTTAAGTGAATTGCTGCTAGTGTGCCGTGTCTGCGTGTCAGACTGGCACGCATGATGTCGGCTCGAGTAATATGCGCATGCGCGGCTTGTAAGTACTAAGTCCTACAGGTATGTCTACTGCGCATGTGCATAATGTGGCGTCCTAATCTCTGCGCCTAATATAGTAGTATACAAAGCGTCACGACACTCTGTTAGTGCGTGTCAGCTTGGACCGCACACCGCGCATGCGCGCTGAGTGTGTCAGTTGATCCATGCGATCTTGCACAGTGGCGCCAACAAAGATGACTGTGGTGGCAGTAATAAATGCCCATTATCACATCTATACAGGATATTAAAGAGATCAATGTAATTAAAGTCCACAAATGATAAAAAGAGCAACAAGCATAATTCAAAACGAATCTAAGGAGTACCACAGAGAAAAAGCCCATATATGGGAGCTGCAACAGCGCTCCCTAATGGAACGGAGGCATATTGAATGCATATTGTTATATTACAATGAGCTGTGTACCCTCAGTATTTGGGCCAGATAACATAACACATCCAACCTTGTGCGATACAAAAGAGAAATGAAAAACATATACAACATGTATCAATGTAGTCAAAATATGACAGAGTCCATTGAATAGTATTTAAGTCCGTGGTGTCCAACTTTTTATCCCCATTATTCCAGGAATGTGCCAAGTAAGTTTAATCCAGATATGTCCAAAATTGAAATATTTTAGCATCCACGGTTACGGTAAGCACATGGAGGGTGAATTCCTTCCGCATGATTACTGATGACTTGTAATGTCTCTCTGTTGTATTAGTCCGTAGGTGTTATCCATTGTTCTGTAGTGTATGGATCATGTAGAGACTTGATTACACAGGCATGGAAAATTGGGACGCTGTATTCCGAATTCCATGGTTGATATGGCTTATGGTCAGGAAGATCTCTAACTTGAGCCTCTCAATAGGATGCAGTATCTAGAAGATTAGACAAAATACATGCAGTAAGTGCACTCATCAAGTTGAATATAGAACATTTACCTATAGACAGACAGAGTTAGCACAGTTGTGTGTTACAAGAACATGGCATAGCCAATATAGTCATTCAGACCTTTCGGAATCATTGAGTTGATTTGTGTAATCCACCTGGTCTCTTTTTTTAGGAGAGCTTTTTCCAGGTCGCCTCCACGTATACCGAGGGAGACTTTGTCAAGCGCAAAGGCCCTTAGTAACGTAGTGTCCGCCGCATGTTTATTCAAAAAATGCCTGGCGACACTTGTAATTTTTTTGAAGCTATCAAGGTCCCTTTGCGCATTCTTGATGTTCCTGACATGTTCCAAAACCCAAAATCTAACTTCTCTTGTAGTCATGCCTACATAAGGTAGATCACAGGGGCATAGGATACAATAGATCACCCCTTTAGATTTACCAGTTGAGCGTGGAGCGAATTGTGTAGACATGGGTCTTTTGACTATTTGGGAACGTGAGTCTATTTTCCATATGTTTGCAAGCCGAGCATTTGGAACATTTGGCAAATCCTATGCGTGGGGTAACAGACAAAAAAGTTTTATCAACATGTGGGATGTAATGACTGTTGACCAAAGTATCTTTAAGATTGGGTCCAAGCTGACACGCACTAACAGAGTGTCGTGACGCTTTGTATACTACTATATTAGGCGCAGAGATTAGGACGCCACATTATGCACATGCGCAGTAGACATACCTGTAGGACTTAGTACTTACAAGCCGCGCATGCGCATATTACTCGAGCCGACATCATGCGTGCCAGTCTGACACGCAGACACGGCACACTAGCAGCAATTCACTTAAGCACCTGCAGCTGCTGCCGCCCCCATCCATTTTTGGCACGAAAAGCAACCATATATAAACAGTATCCAGCTTTAGTTCCCTCACCACTCCTAGTCAAAGTCTCTGGACGAAACGCGTCGGGGTGGGGGTGCAAGGCAGGACCCCTGACCCATGGTTCACGTAACTATGCTACCCAGCACTTATGCAAACTACTTTTCTGGACTGTGACATTTCATTTTTTCACTAGGGATACTGATAACAAACACAAGGTTATTTAATAGGCGTTCATTAGGCATTTTCCTATACATTGCTATTCACAAACTTTATTGTTCTACACATCTAGGGATTTCATTCCAACTTACCATCTTACCTACAAATGATTTATTTGCGCTGTTGGTATTGGTTATATTACTGTATGCTTATGCAGATGTGTGATGTTTTGAGACTGTCATTTATATTTTGACTAGTCTACTTTTTGGTGTGTAGTGTGTACTATTCTTAGCCTTGTATAGGTGCCTTTGAACCCATTAACCTGTTGTGATTCACTTTGATTTACCCTAGTGTTTTTTGAGTCACTATCCTTTTCATGTTTAGGGTTGACAACTTGTGTCGTTCCCTAGTGCTGTTCACTTGTGTTTAAGGGTAGCACCCGTGACAGGGGTCCATGCCTCTTTTTTAAGTGTTTTTAATCATGTACTGTTTATTCATCCCTTTTTGCACTGTGTCAAATAAATAAACAAATATATCAATTGCATACCTGAGTGCTCCCATACGGGTTACTTTTTTCTCTTTTCACTTACATATATATAAATATATATATATAAATATATACAGTGTTTGACAAATCACCCAAAAATCTACTCGCCCAACCGAAAAATCTACTCGCCACCTAGTCCCCGCCCCCAAACCTGCCCCTAGTCGCGCCCCCAACCTCGCTTTAAAATAAAATATATAAATAAAATACATTTAATAAATTCCTAGTCAGAACAACATTCGTTTTTGACATAAATGTATTTATTGTATTACATTATACTACAATTCGTCCTGGTTACGTGTGTGTGTGTGTGTGTGTGTAAATGTCGGATCTAGAAATAAAAGCCAGGTGTGAATGACTAGTTTA
>NC_134483.1:275317130-275319630 GCF_040206685.1 Ascaphus truei
GTGTGTGTGTGATTATATATATTTATATATATATTATATATATACAGTGTGTGTGTGTGATATATATAGTGTGTGTATGTATATATATCTATCTATCTATATAGATATATATAGTGTGTGTGTGTGTGTGTGTGTGTGTGTTGTGTGTGTGTGTGTCGTTTTTTGAAGCTGCAGCAGCGTCACTGGGACCTAGGCAGCCAATGAAATCATTCTTCAGAATGATTTCATGACTGCAACTTGGATCCCTAAGCTGCCGTCTGTAGCCCACCCCCTCCTCAACTCCTGAAAACGTCTGCTGGGGATGAACACACATCGCCCAGCAGACTGCCGCCCTCCCTCCCGAACGCCCTCCCTCCCGAACGCCCTCCCTCCCGAACGCCCTCCCTCCCGAACGCCCTCCCTCCCGAACGCCCTCCCTCCCGAACGCCCTCCCTCCCGAACGCCCTCCCTCCAACTCCTGCCTCCGGCACCCTGAACGAGGCCTAATAATAAATTACAGATAGTTACATGTGACCCATCCCGACATGTGCAACATTTTAGTAACAATATACTGTAGAGGGAACTGACTCACATGCCTAGTCTGGTGAGACATTAACCCTGGTACTGCCTGCAGCTACCAGCGCTGACATGCAGGAAAAGGGGGAATATTTTAGCAGGGTGCTACACCAGTGACAGAAAAAACAGCAGATCAGGTAGGGTGACCATTCGTACCGGTTTTACCGGTACAGTCCCGGTTTTTTGAGGCCTGTCCCGGTTTAAGTCTGTCCCGGTTTTTGTCCCGGTTTCTGTCCCTGGTCCCGGTAGTGCGGGGCAGCGACGGTGAGGAGAATGCGGCGGCCGGTAAGTATTTTGTATGTGTGTGTGAATGCTGCCAGGGGGACTGAATGCAGGAGAATGCCGGGGGCGGGACTTAGAATGCCGGCCGGCCCATAGGGAATTGGATGAATGATGCTGCCTGGGGCGGGACTTAGAATGCCGTCCGGCCCGCAGGGGATTGGTCGCAGCATGTCAGAGGAAGCCGGGGGCGGGGCTTCCGCTTTGTGAAACGCACACGTGACTGACTGCCTTCCCGCTCCCGGCTCCTCTGCTCTGTGCGCGGTGAGTGTCCCCCTTCTGTCCCGGGTCCCAGCCGGGGGGGGGGGAGGGGGTGCGCAATAGGAGGTGGTAGCAGGGGTGCGCCTGCCCTTGTCCCCGCGTGCGCCTGCCCTTGCCCCGGGTGCGCCTGCCCTTGCCCCCGCGTTCGCCTGCCCTTGCCCCCGCGTCCCTGCCTTGCCCCCCGCGTGTGCCCCTGCCTTTGCCCCCCGGCGCGCGCCTGCCTTTGCCCCCCGGCGCGCGCGCCTGCCTTTGCCCCCCCGGTGCGCGCGCCTACCTTTGCCCCCTGGCGCACGCGCCTGCCTTTGCCCCCCGGCGCGCACCTGCCTTTGCGCTCACTTCCCCCCGTCCACTTGGTGTGGGAGATAGGCTCGGGGGCGGGCAGTGGTGGCTGCGCGTTGTGCGGGCGGTGCAGGGGCTGGCGGGGTGTGTGTGGGTGTGTGGGTGTATCAGTGGGTGTGTGTGTGTGTGGGTGTGTGTGTGTGTATCAGTGGGTGTGTGTGTGTGTGTGTGTGTGTGTGTGTGTGTGTGTGTGTGTGTGTGTGTGTGTGTGTGTGTGTGTGTGTATCAGTGGGTGTGTGTATCAGTGGGTGTGTGTGTGTGTGTATCAGTGGTGTGTGTGTGTGTGTGTGTGTATCAGTGGTGTGTGTGTATCAGTCTGTGTGTATCAGTGTGTGTGTGTGTATCAGTGGGTGTGGGTGTGTATCAGTGGGTGTGTGTGTATCAGTGGGTGTGTGTGTATCAGTGGGTGTGTGTATCAGTGGGTGTATCAGTGGGTGTATCAGTGGGTGTATCAGTGGGTGTATCAGTATCAGTGGGTGTGTGTGTGTATCAGTGGGTGTGTGTGTGTATCAGTGGGTGTGTGTGTGTGTGTATCAGTGGGTGTGGGTGTATCAGTGGGTGTGTGTATCGTGGGTGTTTGTATCGTGTGTGTGTATATCAGTGTGTGTGTGTGTGTGTCAGTGGGTGTGTGGGTGTCAGTGGGTGTGTGTGTTTGTCAGTGTGTGTGTGTATCAGTGGGTGTGTGTGTGTGTGTGTATCAGTGGGTGTGTGTGTGTGTGGGTGTGTGTGTGTATCAGTGGGTGTGTGTGTGTGTGTGTATCGGTGTGTGTGTGTGTGTGTGTGTGTGTGTGTGTGTGTGTGTGTGTGTGTGTGTGTGTGTGTGTGTGTGTGTGTGTGTGTGTGTGTGTGTGTGTGTGTGTGTGTGTGTGTATCAGTGGGTGTGTGTGTGTGTGTGTGTGTGTGTATCAGTGGGTGTGTGTATCAGTGGGTGTGTGTGTATCAGTGGTGTGTGTGTGTGTGTATCAGTGGTGTGTGTGTGTGTGTGTATCAGTGGGTGTATGTGTATCAGTCTGTGTGTATCAGTGTGTGTGTGTGTATCAGTGGGTGTGTGTGTGTATCAGCGGGT